>NC_053028.1:115801102-115812000 GCF_003073215.2 Triticum urartu
TCTGGACAAGATTCGCTCTCATTGTCTTCGCTCGAAGACATAGGATTTGAATTAGGCATCACTTCAGTCATTCTAACTGGTTCTCTTGGACCCCACTTAATAGTACGGTGGTTCCTATGACACAACATAAATGAAATAAACTACGAAGGATCTAAGTCTTCGAGTTCCATAAGCTTCATAGGGAGTCTTCTCTTGTCATAGTCTTCAATATGAATATCTTCATAAACCACCATTGTCTTCAATGTCTTCATACATTTTTAGGGGTCATCTCTGGTAGTAAAACCGAATCATTGAGGGACTTCTACTTGTGTTATCCTGCCATTCTCACAAACACATTAGTCCCTCAACTAGGTTTGTCGTCAATACTCCAAAACCAACTAGGGGTGGCACTAGATGCACTTACAATCTCCCCCTTTTTGGTGATTGATGACAAACTAGTTGAAGTTTTCAACGAGGAATAAAAAGTGTGAAGTTTGTAAGGAATTGTCTTCATAAGTTGCAAGGGCTCCCCCTGAAGATGTGCATATAAGTAATTTGCCTCTTGAATGCAAATGCACATGGAAGGTTGTACTTGTGGAGATCCACTTCAGCTTATGATGACAGTCCACTATGCATGTAAGAGTATACGAAGATAATGACATGCATAATGAAAAATGGACGTCTGCAGAATGATCTAAGTGCGGAATTTATCGTCGCACATGCGGAATTTATCTTCGCATAACAGATGTGACAAACAGGTAGCAGACGACCATCAAGTCTAAGTGTTACAACTCAAAGAAGCAAATGTAGCAAAAACGGGAGTTGTAAGCACGAAGCAAAATGTAGCAAGAATATATAAAGGCACCCGCCCATATTGACCCGCTTGAAGACTATAAACATCATATGCTTCTCCCCCTTTTGTCAGGAATGACCAAAAAGGTTTGAAGACATAGAGTTTTCTACGCGTTCCCAGGCGCAGCAGGGTCGGTGGAGTTGTTTGGCGGTGCAGAGCTTTGAGGTGCTGAAGCAGGTGGTGGTGAAGTGGCATCGTCGTCTTCATCAATGATCCTTGCAGTGACTGTGGCAGCAGATGAAGAAAACTCAGAGTCTTCAAGTGACGGTGTGTTGCGCATCACAGCCCTTCTAGGAGGTGTGGTGTCAAATTTGAAGCGCTCTGTGAAGCCATCCTCTTCAAGTTCAGCTTCAGTGCAGATCATTGAGAGCCCTTTCCACGTACGACGGCAAGTCTCATGTGTAACGAAGGCATTCTTGGTGGCAAGGTTTCGAAGACGATTGACATCCACCAAGAGGCTCTTCATCTGACGTTTCAGCCAGTCGTGATGCCTATCTTGCTTTTGGTGAAGGGCCACAAGAAGCTCTCGGTCAGTGAGGACACGAGCACGCTTCTTGGGTCTTGGAGCATTTGTGCTATCTGTGGCTTCAGTAGATGCTGGTGCACGTGTAGTGCCAGCCATCGGGTAGACCCTGGACATGGCTTCAACACCTTCAACATTCTGCGTGAAGCTCTGGTGTTCGGCATTCTGAAGACTTATCGGTTGCTTGGCAGGCTCAGGGTATATTGCTTCAGCACAGATATCCACATCTGGCAGGAAGATCCGATGGTTTCGGGATGAGGGCTGATACGAGATCGTAGAGTGCAGTTTGATCAGCCTCATCACCCAAGGGGCATAGAACTTTAAACCAAATAAGTCCGAGCCGGACGCTGCAAGTTGGCGTATGAAGAGATCCTGCGCGTTGAAGCATTTGCCATGCATGATATAGAATATGAGAGTCTTCATTGCACCCTCAATCTTGGTATGTGGTGAGTGTCCCTTAATGGGCCAGAGAGTCCACCGGATAATGTGATATATGGTCCTGGGCAGGAACTCTAGGTCTTCAACAAAGAACTCAGTTGGATAGGGTGCATCCTGAGGCAATGGCTTCATCATTGAGAGCATCTGACTCATATTTGGTTCAGGTCTCTGGAAAATGCTCTCAATAGCTTCAGAATGTGGTTGGCAGCCTTCCTCGAAGAATTCGCCTGGAGTGGGCAGGCCGGTGAGCTCAATGATGTCAAATGCATTGGCTTCATGATGGACATTTCCAGTCATCCACTCCAGGATCAAGTCTTCGGATCTCTGTTGTATCCTTTGATATGGAGAGTGGCATAAAACTGAAGCAGAAGCTCTTCGTTCCAGTGCTCTTCATCAGTCACAAACGGCAGCAGACCCACTTGCCTGAAGCAGTCCAAAGCTCCCTCAAGACATGGTAGACCAGCAATGGCTTCAACCTCAAGGCGCTTGTGAGGGAAGATGCGACCTTGGTTGTATAAGATGCATGAATAATAGCTGCGCTGTGAATGGCTCCAGAACCTGTCTGATACAATCCTTTCCCTTGAATAGGGGTTCTTGGAGCTATTGAAAAATGTATTGTCTGCCTTGAAGCTGTTTATATCAAGGGAGCCAGGTGCTGATGCAGGACCTGGGAACCTTGGAAGCCTTGGGACTGGCATCTGGACATGAGGCCTGTGCTCTATGTGATAATCAAATTGTGGACCTGCAACAGACTCAGGAACTGAAGTGTCTGGCTCAGTGGCTTCGCTGTCCGCTGAAGCATTTGGTGGGGCGGGCTCCACATTGGCTTCAGTATTTGAAGTTGGAGGGACAACCTCAGGCACATTCTCCTGGAGAACTGCATCTTGATGGAGCGGTGGAGTGGGTTCTGGAGGTGCTTCTTCATTAGCTTCGGCTGATGCAGCCGGAATTTCTGCAGACTGGACTTGAGGCCGTGGACCTTTGCGAAGCCTACGGAACGCAGACGACGCTTGTGGGGTCGGAGTGGGCTGAACCTCAAGGTCTTCTTCCTCCTGAGGGCGATCCGCCCATGACTCATCTTGTGCCATTGGCGTCAGAGGACGACCAATACTTATGAGTTCGCTTGTTTCAAGCTGAGGAAGGGCTGCATCATCTTGCACATTGTCTTGATGACCAATGTCTTCAGCAGCTATTGGGTCGGCTGCTGGAATATCTTCAGCGTCAGGAGCCTCTGTGGGAGCAGGCTCATGAACTGTCACTCTTCTTTGTGCATTGGGGTGAATGACAGAAAGGGGTTCAACCATCAAGGGCTCTGTGGGAGTAGCCTTAGATTTCTTGACCTCGCGTTTCTTTTTGCTGGGGGCAGTAGGACAGGCTTCAGAGCTCTTCCTTTTTCTGGGTTCAGCTTCTGCAGCTCTTGTCTTCTTTAGCTCTGAAGCTGTTGACCGGCTCTTTGGCTTCGAGCCAGTCGTGGCGGTTGGGAAGACAATCGGAATAGCTGCTTGTCTTGATGCCTCTAGTTCACTCTCAGCAGGCTGCTTCTTCTTCTTTGCGGCCATCTTGGGGTCGATGCCAGGACGCCCAAGTGCCTTGCGCTTTTCAGCCTCGTTGTAGGCTTGAACACATGTGTCTGCCAAAGACTTCATCCTTTCACGCGAGCCCTGAGCTTCAGCATGCTTCTTTAGAAAGTTTTCTTTGAGCTCATGCAGCATGATTTTGAAGCTTTTCACTTCTTGCACACTGAGCTTGGCAACGTGCTTCTTGAACTGAGCCTTTTCAAAATCAATTTTCTGCTTCAGTTCAACAATGCGCTGGGCTATTGCAAGTTCTGAAGCAATTGCGCCTTGAAAAGCGATGCTGAGGCCAACGGGCAGCTGGAGGTCTTCAAAGCTGATGTCTGGTGAGGCAAACCATTCATCGATGAAATTGTGGATGATGGCGACATCAAACAGAGGCAGATTGTTGAAGAGTTCAGCCTCCTCCTTGCTCTTGATGAGCTGCTCAAGAGCATCATCTCCAAGATCTTCATCACTTGATAGATCAATGGCTTCACTGCGCAGAATGGCAGCAGCAGTGAGCTCTTTGCCTGTTTGTTGCTGGGGCTCCTTTTCCTGCACACTGACTTCAGGTGGTGCAGTTTTCAATGGCTTCGCCCTTGAGATTTTTGAGGCAGCGGCCGGCTTTGAATCTTTTGGTTTCTTTGTCTGGTTAGGCTTCGGCACAGCAGGAGCTTCATCAGACTCAGAATCAGCTGGAGGGTCATTCACAGCAGTCCCTTGGACTAAGATGTGGGTGATCAGGCCCTCAAGATTGGCAAACGGACCGATGATATTGGGTTCCGCGTCGCGTGTGCCATCTGCCCTAGGTGCGGAGGGACCAGGGTTGAAGTCTAACCCAAATTTCTTCTTGTTTAGCTTTGCTGACTGTTGGGCAAAGAGAAAGTTGCGCTTGAAGAGATTGTCGTCACGGCACCAGAGGAGTGACGACGGATGTGCATCATCAGGCTGTGGTCCTCGGACCATGCATGGGTAGAAGCTTTGAGCAATGGCTTCATCTCTGGTCTTGGGTATGAGATTCTTGTAAAGGATGTCCCCCCATGGCTTCTTGATGGCACATTTCCCAGCATACTCCTGGGTGACGAAGCGGTATTTGAACCACTGTTCTGCCCAATAGCGTCGAATCCATTGGATTCGGGTCTTGCGCTGCCCATAGCTCTCTTCTGGATCTGTTTTGTACATTTCTGCCAAGTCTTCAGGCAGATCTTTGGAAGTTCCCTCACGTCTCTGTCTTCCCCCCTTCCTTGCTGCTGCTTCTGAAGCCATGAACTTTAACTTGAAAGGCTTCAAAGGCTTTCCTTTTCTGGACCAACAGGAACTGGCTTCAGGAGAGTTTATGTGTTGCTATAGGAATTCATTGTCGTCGGGACCCAGATGATGTTTGGTTGGCATTGGGGTTGTGAAGCCTTTGCAATCTTGCATACCGAACTTCTTTAGGCACTCTTTAAGATATTTCTCTTGAGATATGAAAATGCCGTTGCGTTGTTGCCGTATTTGAAGACCGAGGAAGAATTTCAACTCCCCCATCATAGACATCTGATATTGCTCTTGCATCATATATCCAAACTCTTCACTGTATTTCTGATTGGTGCAGCCGAAGATAATGTCATCCACATATATTTGGCACACAAACAGTTCACCATCATATGTCTTCGTGAAGAGAGTGGGATCTAAGGAACCAGGTATGAAGCCTTTGCTCTTCGAGAAGTACTTGAGTGTGTCATACCAGGCCCGAGGGGCTTGTTTGAGGCCATACAGTGCCTTATTGAGCTTGTATACCATGTCAGGATGTTTTGGATCTTCAAACCCTGGTGGTTGTGCAACATATACTTCTTCTTCAATCGTGCCATTGAGAAAGGCACTCTTCACATCCATTTGATACAGAATTATGTTGTGATGATTTGCATAGGCCAGCAGAATACGTATGGCTTCAAGTCTAGCCACAGGAGCAAAGGTTTCATCGAAGTCAATGCTTTCCACTTGAGTATATCCTTGAGCAGCGAGGCGAGCTTTGTTTCTGACGATTTGACCATGCTCATCTTGCTTGTTGCGGTATATCCATTTGGTGCCTATTATGTTGTGCTTCCGTGGATCAGGACGCTTGACCACTTCCCATACATTATTCAGCTCAAACTGTTGAAGCTCTTCTTGCATAGCTTGAATCCATTCAGGTTCCATGAAGGCTTCTTCAACTTTCTTGGGTTCTGAAATTGAGACGAATGCGAAGTGCCCACAGAAATTTGCCAGTTGAGTTGCCCTTGAACGAGTGAGGGGACCAGGCGCATTGATGCTGTCAATTATTCTGTCAATCTGCACTTCATTGGCTACCCGAGGATGTATAGGGCGAAGACTTTGCTCTTGCTGATCTGTGTTGTCGTTGGGAGGAATATCTTCAGACTGAGCATTGTCTTCATGTGTATCAGGTACTGAGATGATAAGTTCTTCTTCAGGATGAGATTCAGAAGGTACAATTTCTCCAGTTCCCATAAGCTTGATTGATTCACTAGCTGGAACTTCATCTAGCACATTTGGCAGTTGCTCTCTTTGTGATCCATTGGTTTCATCGAACCGCACATCCACTGTTTCAACCACTTTGTAGTGGAAGAGATTGAAGACTCTGTAGGAGTGCGAATCCTTTCCATATCCAAGCATGAAGCCCTCATGTGCTTTTGGTGCAAACTTTGAGGAGTGGTGTGGGTCCTTGATCCAGCACTTTGCGCCAAATACTCTGAAGTAACTGACATTTGGCTTCTTGCCAGTTAGGAGTTCATACGATGTCTTGTTCAGAAGCTTGTGAAGATAAACACGATTGATTATATGGCATGCAGTATCAATGGCTTCAGTCCAGAATTTTCTTGGAGTCTTGTATTCATCGAGCATTGTTCTGGCCATCTCAATGAGTGTTCTGCTCTTGCGTTCAACGACGTCATTCTGCTGTGGCGTGTACGGAGCTGAGAATTCATGTGTGATGCCCAAGGTATCCAGATATGTATCAAGGCCAGTGTTCTTGAATTCAGTGCCATTGTCACTTCTGATGTGCTTTATCTTGGCGCCAAAATTGTTCATAGCTCGATTGGCGAAGCATCTGAAGACATCCTGCACTTCAGTCTTGTAAAGGATTATGTGCACCCAAGTATATCTAGAGTAATCATCAACAATGACGAAGCCAGAGAGGCAAGCAGAAGTAGTAAAAGTTGAGTAGTGAGTGGGGCCGAAAGGATCCATGTGGAGTAGTTCGAAGGGTTGAGTAGTAGTCATGATTGTCTTCGAAGGATGTTTTGCCCTTGTCATCTTCCCTGCTTCACAGGCACCGCATAAGTGATCTTTCTTGAACTTGACGCCCTCAATGCCTATGACATGCTTCTTCTTCGCAAGGGTGTGGAGGTTCCTCATGCCAGCATGCCCAAGCCTCCGATGCCAAAGCCAACATTCTGAAGCTTTTGCAAGAAGACATACTGCAAGTTGTGGTCCTGCTGAGAAATCTACCACGTACAAATCACCTTTTCGATACCCTTCAAACACTAGAGACTTGTCAGATTCCATTAGTACTAGGCAACGATATTTTCCAAACATTACGATCATGTTCAAATCGCAAAGCATTGAGACAGACATTAAGTTGAAGCCAAGGGATTCAACAAGCATGACTTTATCCATGTGTTGATCCTTTGAGATTGCAACTCTACCTAGACCCAATACCTTACTTTTACCAGTGTCAGCAAATGTGATGTGGCTCTTATCGGATGGACGTAATGTTGAGTCCATAAGAAGGCTTCTTCTGCCAGTCATGTGATTTGTACACCCACTGTCAATAATCCATTCTGAAGACTTTGAAGTCGCTGGTGTCGTACCCTACAGTGCAGTTAGGGGGATAGGCTTCACGAAGAGAATTGTGAAGCATAAACATTTGGCGAACCAGTGGGTTATGAAAACTTAGATCCAGATTAGGACTAATAGGGAGAGTAGCATGCGATTCAGGAACGAAGTACATAATGATGCCATTCGGGCATTTTATCTTGCGCCCTACAAGATTTTTAAGGTCCCCAGCAATAGCGTCAGAAGATTTTGTTTTTCTGCTGGAGACCTTTCCCTGCAAAAGAGAGTTAAGCTTTCTTAACCACCCACATCTTCAAGGGTGGCTTAGAAGCAATAAGTCTAAGTGCAGCATCTGAGAATTTTGGCTTTGAAGCCTTAGAAAACAGTCTTGCAGGTGGACAATAGTACTCATAAGAATAAGCAGAATAATTTTTGGTCATATGAACATGACGGTTCGATGAACCGCTCTCATATTCATATGACTAAGTATGGTTTCCCTGCAAAACATTTGCGTTAGTGTGACTCAGGTGAGTCATCTGATTGTATGAAGCCTTTGGACCGTATGAAGCCTTTGGTCTGAGGTTTGTCTTCTTCAAGTGAGGTGTCATGAAGACATTCACAGGAAGATTTTCCAGACACTTTTTCGGAACCCAGATCTTCTTCATAGGCGGTCCATTCCTGCAGTTAGTACCAATGTACCTGGCAAACACTTCACCATTCTGATTCTTAAACAGTTTATAGTTTGCATCAAAGGATTCATCAATGATAATGGGGTTAGCACAAGTGAAGCCAGATAAATTGGATGGATCTGCTGAACGTTCCTTTGCAGCAACCCATGTGGTTTTGGGGTACTGCTCAGGTTTCCAGTAAGAGCCATTTGCATTTATTTTCCTTGCGAACCCAATACCCTCTTTCCTAGGGTTTCGATTCAGAATCTGCTTCTTGAGGACATCACATAATGTCTGATGTCCTTTAAGACTTTTGTACATCCCTGTTTCAAGCAATGTCTTCAACCTAGCATTCTCATCAGCAATAGCAGTGGTATCCTCAGCAGAAGGGTTAGTTACCACATCAACAGTTGAAGATATTGCAACAGCAGTAGCAGTGGAACATTCAGCAACAGAAGTAGCATTATCACGCTCAATGCATTTAAGACATGGTGGTTTAAATCCTTCCTGAGCGGAACTGATCTGTTCGGCGCGAAGTGACTCGTTTTCCTTTTGAAGATCTTCATGAGCCGCTCTCAATTTCTTAAGTTCTTGCTTCCTTTGAAGATAATCATAGGAAAGCTTTTCATGAGTTGTTGAGAGAGTATCAAGACGATCTTCAAGTTCTTGATACTTAACGTGAAGATTTTTTATGTCTTCAATTAAGGATTCAGATCGAGTCATTTCAGCACCCAACAGATCATCGCTTCGGTCTAACAGTTTTTGAATATGTTCCATAGCTTTCTGTTGTTCAGTTGCAATTTTAGCAAGTGTTTTGTAGCTGGGTTTTGAATCACAGTCAGAGTCATCGTCACTAGATGTTTGATGGCGAGTGATGCGTGTGTTTACCTTGGCACCGCGTGCCATGAAGCAGTAGGTAGGAGTGGAGTCGTTCTTGTCATTTGCGTCGGTGTCGGTGATGCAGCCATTGTCTTCAGTGTTGAAGATGGACTTGGCGACGTATGCTGTAGCCAGACTGGCAATGCCAGAATCAGACTCCTCCTCAGACTCCACCTCTGCCTCCTCAGAAGCGGACTCCTCCTCTGAATCCATCTCCTTGCCAACAAACGCACGTGCCTTGCCAGATGAGCTCTTCTTGTGTGATGAAGACTTTGATGAAGACTTGGAAGAAGACTTTGAGTATTTCTTCTTCTTCTTGTCGTCAGAATCATATTCCTTGCTCTTCTTCTTCCTTCTGTTCTCATTGTCCCACTGTGGACACTCAGAGATGAAGTGTCCAGTTTTCTTGCACTTGTGACATGTTTTCTTCTTGTAGTCATGAGCAGAAGCTTCATCATTCCTTGAGCTTGATCGTGAAGATTTTCTGAAGCATTTCTTCTTGGTGAATTTTTGGAACTTCTTCACTAGCATTGCAAGTTCTCTTCCAATGTCTTCAGGATCATCAGAACTGCAGTCAGATTCTTCTTCAGATGAGGAAACAGCTTTTGCCTTCAAGGCACGAGTTCGCCCATAGTTTGGACCGTAGATATCTCTTTTCTCAGAAAGCTGAAACTCATGTGTGTTGAGCCTCTCAAGTATGTCAGACGGATCGAGTGTCTTGAAATCAGGACGTTCTTGAATCATCGGGGCTAGGATGTCAAATGAACTATCAAGTGATCTCAGCAGCGTCTTGACGACTTCATGTTTGGTAATCTCAGTGGCGCCGAGGGCTTGAAGCTCATTTGTGATGTCAGTGAGCCGATCAAATGTGTGCTGGA
Source organism: Triticum urartu (assembly GCF_003073215.2). Taxonomy (NCBI): domain Eukaryota; kingdom Viridiplantae; phylum Streptophyta; class Magnoliopsida; order Poales; family Poaceae; genus Triticum; species Triticum urartu. The sequence goes on from NC_053028.1 coordinate 115,810,690, forward strand.
CATTCTCATTGTCATTTCGCTTGAAGCGGTTGAAGAGGTTGCGAAGAACACTAATTCTTTGATCTCTCTGGGTTGAGACGCCTTCATTGACTTTGGAGAGCCAGTCCCAGACCAGCTTGGATGTCTTCAAGGCACTCACACGGCCATACTGTCCTTTTGTCAGATGACCACAGATGATATTTTTGGCAGTAGAGTCCAGTTGAGTGAACTTCTTGACATCAGCAGTAGTGACACCTTCTCCAGCCTTGGGAACGCCGTTCTCGACGACATACCATAGGTCGACGTCAATGGCTTCAAGATGCATGCGCATCTTATTCTTCCAGTAGGGATATTCAGTTCCATTGAAGACGGGGCACGCAGCGGAGACTTTGATTATCCCTGCAGTCGACATAGCTAAAACTCCAGGTGGTTAAACCGAATCACACAGAACAAGGGAGCACCTCGCTCTGATACCAATTGAAAGTGCGTTATATCGACTAGAGGGGGGTTGAATAGGCGATTTTTATGAAAGTCTTCAAGATGTGGGAGTTGTGAAGACAAACAGTGAAGACTTTGCCTATTACTATGCAGCGGAAGTTAGATTACACTAGGCAAGCCATGGTCAAGTATTCAATAGAGTGAAAGCACAAAGACAAACAGTTGCAGTATAATAAGGATCAGGTAGGAAGAAGTTATGAAGCCAAACAAATCATACATTCATGTTGTGAAGACAAAAGATAAAGCAAGCACGCAGTGTCTTCACAATGAGTAACAGTAAGAAAAGGAAGTGAAGATGAAACCAGTGACTCGTTGAAGACAATGATATGTTGGACCAGTTCCAGTTGCTGTGACAACTGTACGTCTGGTTGGAGCGGCTAGGTATTTAAACCTTAGGACACACAGTCCCGGACACCCAGTCCTGAACACACAGTTCAGGACACCAAGTCCTCACCGTATTCTCCTTGAGCTAAGGTCACTTAGTCCTCGCCCAATCACTCTGGTAAGTCTTCAAGGTAGACTCCCAAACCTTCACAGACTTCGTTCACTGGCAATCCACAATGTCTTCTTGGATGCTCTGAACGCGACGCCTAACCGTCTGGAGGATTCACAGTCCTCAAGTGTAATAAGTCTTCAGATCACACAGACAAGAAGACTTAAGTGATGCCCAATTTACTCTAACTCTGGGTGGTTAGGGCTTTTCTCCTCGCTAGGAATTTTCTCTCAAAGGCTTCGAGGTGGGTTGCTCTCAAACGACAAAAGCCGTGCACTGAAATCTGAGCAGCCAACCGTTTATGGTTGTGGGGGTGGGCTATTTATAGCCACTTGGCAACC
>NC_053028.1:115813120-115871394 GCF_003073215.2 Triticum urartu
CGCCTGCCTTTTGATGAAAGCCAAATTGCAACTCATCGGATTGAGAGACATGAGGAATTGCTCGTGTGTGTATTGGTCATCACAACATTCTCCTTTGTCATTGTTGTCCGCACGAGGGGAACGTCCACCGATAGTTGTTCTAAGCTAGGGTAAGCAGTCGTAGCTCAAGGAACAGTCTTTGGGGACTCCAGCTACATAGACATGGCGTGCAGCTGGTCACCTAGTCTAGATTTTTTGTTCAAAAAAACCACTTAACCAAATGAATTGATAAAAAAGACTACTTGTGGATCAATTTGACAAAAAAGACCCCCTTAACGGTGGTGGCAGGAGCGGCAGCCGACACATGGCGCCTGCCACCGGTAGGAGGCAGCGGGCCCTGCCGCCATGTCGCGAGGCGGCCAACAACCTAGAACGTGTTTCCATTGCCGGGACGGAACGGGCCAGAGCGTGTGGGCCACGCCGCCACTGGACGAGGCGGCCGCCACTGTTGCTGCCGCGCCCAGGCCGGCAGCGCGTGTTACACGCTGGCCGAGACCGCAGGCCATGCCGCCTCTCCACAAGGCGGCAACCCTGTTGCGGCTGCATGCCGCGCGGAAAGTTTGCAGTGGCAAACGTCGATGATTCCCACGCGGACGACGCTGATTTTCACGGGCGGGAATCTGATGTTGTGCGGTGATTCATATGCCCCCGGTAATCACTCACTCTGCTGGCTTTTGCTTCAGCGGACGCGACCGCATCGGTCACTCAGCACTGCTTTTGCTTCAGAGGACGCGACGGCACTGCGGGAATTAACTCACTCGTTGTTCCTCTCCTTTGCTCTCTAAGTCTCTAAGTACAGAGAGAAAGAAAAGATCAATAGGCACTTTCACTCGTGATTTAGGGCGATTTAGAGTTGGGTTCTGAAGATGGTGAAGTTGAAGAAAAGTTAGATTAAGGTAAGATGTATCCATTTTTGTTGGTTTCGTTCGCATGCATGATGTTTTTGTTCTGCTTGATTAGTTTCTAAATGTGTATTCTATGTTGTTTTAGGCATTATTTCAGCACTTGGAGGAGTCATTTGGAGTTTCTGGAGTAGGATTTGCCGTGCAAAGTGAAGTACGAGTACTAGAACGTCATTGCCACGACATGACTCATCTCTGTCATTGCATCGCTCTTTTTCGGTGCAGCTTCGTCAGGAGCAGACATCTCAGGACCATGGCACGGGCTTGGATTCGATGCCCGAGCAGACTCTTTCCCCGAACCCATATGCGTACACAGGATATGGCGCATACACCCAAGCTGAGAGATCTCAATCGTATCTCTCCACACGAGGGATCTCCATGCCCGAGGAGACTCGTGTCCCAAATTTAAACCGGTACCAGGAACAATGGCCAGACTGTACAGGCGAGGGATCTGATCAGGTAGTCATGTTTACATTTTAATGCATTTACAATGATATCATATATTATCCTCTAGCAATCTGTTTACAATGTTTCTATGTGCAGGACATACCCGATGTTAATTAGGACGATGAGGACATCCAACGTGGCCTCAACACAGGCATCCGGGAAGCATCACATGATCATGGCGACAAGGTTACATCATTAGTTACAGAATTCTTCGGAGGGGAAGTTATTGGCCCATCTTTTATCCCCGAGGAGTCACAACCATATGCCTACAATTACGCTTCAGGTTCGCAACAAGGATTCCAGACTCCACCACCTACGCAGGAGTCACAGGCACATGAAGCCGAAGTGGAGTACGGCCGCGGTCTTCGTGTAACTCGACCACCTAATCGCTTGTCGCTTTCCGGTCCTAAGGAAAGGCCAGGTGGTCGTCGTCGACTAAGGTGATTCATATATCCATGTATGCGACCCATTGCATCTACATATATATGTTAGTATCAGACTTTCCGATTTAAACATCTATGTATGCTGAAATAAAAATGGACCAGTCAGAAACAATGTTTCCCGCCTATATCTCCCGCCATACTATCCCACTTCACTCTTCGGCTTATGTTAGACCGAAATGTTTTTTTTGGCTGATGAATACTATGCAACCATTGCCCATCTTAGACACTGAAAAAATATATATATTCACGCAACCCTTTCCCCTCAATATATTCCTGCCAACTCTTTTCCTCCATATGTTCCCGCCATTTGTTTACCGTCAACCCCTTCCCGCCATATCTTCCCGTCACCCGTTTCCCGCCAACCCCTTCCCGCCATATGTTCCCACCAACCCTTTCCCGCCATACCGCAGTCATTCCTTCCCGCCATTTTCTCCTCCTGCCTATAAAACCCCCTTCAGACGGGGGTGGATAAGCATTTCAGTGTAGTGTAGTCGAGATGTCCCATTATCCTTTCGATCGTAGTTTTCACCCTAGGATGAGCAGGACTCTTCTAAGGCTAGCTACCGATTTCAGGATGGACAATAGGATAGTTCCATGGGATGAACTCACTGGTAGTGACACCATAATGAATGAGTTGGCTCACAAATTACGTAGGTCTGGGTGGGCCTGAAAGGACCTATGAGGAGGTACGTAAAGAACTTCTTAAGTTGCATGCAAGGTGGAAGAAGGTAGTGGAGCCGAAGAGTGAAACTTTCAGAAGGACTGCAGCAAAGCACCCATTTTTATGGACCGACGACAGCGAGGACGAAGATTATATCTTCATGCCACCGCTTCCGGGTTCTGCATCGTCAAAGGGCAAGAGTTCTGCATCGTCCAAGAGCAAGAGTACTGCATCCCCGAAGGGCAAGAGTTCTGCATCGTCCAAGGGTAAGAGTTCTGCATCCTCGAAGGACAAGAGTTCTGCATCGACGGAAGATGACGATGATGCCTTCATATAGTTTTTAAGCTGTATTCCAGTTCTACCGTTTAATTCAGATGTACTTGCATTATTTGTTTGTACTCTCTTATTGTACGACATTATGTTCTATCTTAATTTCATTTTGTAGTTGTTGCACGATGCTCGATAATTAGTGGAGGGAAAGAAAATGCCACTAATTTATTCTAAAACTATTTTTTTTCGTTACGACACGGTACAACTGAAAATAAGATACATCGTACTATTGAAATAAAGATACATTTAACTAATAAAATAAAGCTACATTAAACTGCAAAAATTAAGATACAAACGATTGCGAAATTTAAAATACTACCACACGAATCTACTGAGTCCAGCGTGGATATTTTCCTTTTCATCGTTAGCTTCTTCTGCTGCCTTGGCCTCACGAGCCCTTTCTTTCTTTCTCTGTCTCTCCGTCACCTTCTTCACCTTGCAAAGATCGCCACACCAACACCATAGGACTGCCACCCCCGGAGGCAAACTTGCATTCTTCATTTTCCTCGGCCTAATGCTTTGATCCGAGCAAGGCAAACTCATACCGACTGAAAGAATGTGTTACACACTTTGCGCAGTGGCGATTTCGAGGATGGCTAGACGAGAGCCTCGATGTCTCCTTTTATAGGCTCAGACGACAAATGATGGCGAGAAAATAAGCGCGGACAGACGAAATTAGGCGGAAAATTTTAGGATCCCTGTAGTGTCAGCACAACAGGTTCCCGCAGCATCGAATTCCCACAGCGAGTGACTGAATACTGTAGTGCCGTCGCATCCGCTCAAGCAATAGCCAGAGCGATTCTCGCAGTGCCGTCGCATCCGCTGAGGCAAAAGTACCAAAAGCAGGACTGATTCCCGGGCAAAAGAACCAAAAGTAGGGCATCAGCGTCCATATTCCCACGCCTGGGAATCATCGCCGTCAGCGTTGCTGTCGGGCCTGGGAATTAGGGCCGTCAGCGTGCGTTGCGTCTACCAGAGATGCCGCCTGCCGTAGTGGCGGCGTGGCCCACCGACTAGGCTAGCGAGCAGCAAGGCTTGTCAGCCAGGGAGCGGCAGCCGTAGCGCTCGCCGCCTCGCCCGGTGGCGGCGTGGCCCACAGCGCCTGGCCCGTTCCGTCCCGACTGCTGGCACTGTAAAAAACTGTTATACCCCACGCGGCCGCCTCCTGCTGTGGCGGCAGGGCCCGCCGCCTCCTAGCGTGGCGGCAGGTGCCAAGTGTCACCTGCCGCGCCTGCCGCCACGGCCGAGGGGGTCCTTTTTGGCAAATTCATCTGTAGGTGGTCTTTTTTGACAATTCGTTCACGCAGGTGGTCTCTTTCGACAAAAGATCCCTAGTCTATAGCTTGTGTTCAGCTCCATATCGTCAACTTGTGCAAAAGCTGATCGATAGATTGTGGAACACGGATTAGCAGCTCTCCGGTGCTACACACCCTGTATGAATTATAAAATTAAAAAAAATACTAGAATATGAACTATTTGAATGAATCGTAGATGTCATTTCTTTCACTAGGAATATCACGGATGTCAATACGTCATTTATTCACTAAACTTTGTATGTGAGTAGAATGAACGACCATGTTTGATACCCAAAGTTTCAGTTTTTTAATTTTTCCTAGTATTTTTTATTTTACTATCTATATAGGATGTGTAGCAGCCGAGAGCTCCTATGCATTCTCGATAGATAGTGTTTGTTATATTCTGAAGGAATTTAGCACACGCTGTGCGCACATGTGGGATCTCTTCCTCGAATAACAAACTGGCTTCTCTTATCACTAGATTCTTTTTATGCTTTAGATTCTTGTTGTTTTGAAATTACCCGTATCAGTGGATTCAAATTATCGAAGAGAGAACTGTTCCGCCCCGCATGCATGCACAAGCAGCTCCTCGGTCGATCTCGCCCGCGGCCGTAACTAGGTGCAGCCGTAAGTTCGTGTGGATTGACCGATCGATCAAGGAGCTTATGCCAATAAGCTTATAAGAATAAAATCCAAATCCTTGTACGTACGTAAACTAATAACAAGACATCTATTAGAGAAAAATAACAAAACGCCAATTTTTTTACGACAATATGACCAAGGTGTAAGCCCATGATTCTGCAATAATTTTAAATGATAGATGATCGTTTGAGTGACCTATGTGAGGAAGGACCTTGATCATTTGGTTATCATATCTTTTCTTTTTCTCTGGAGACCACATTACCTGAGAACAATAAATCTAGAAATCCCTATCTACTTGTTGTCGCTCTTAATCATGTGTGTCCTTTTAGGTTTGTGTTCAGTATTCCCGCAAAAAAAAAAAGGTTTGCGTTAAGTAGAACTAGGTATAATGATCATGCTCAAATTGAACTTCAGTTTCAGAGTGCTAGGTACACCTCCTGACATCTGGATGTCGGGATTCTAGATACTACTACTTGTCATTGTAATATTGATGTGAATTTTATCCATTTTGTTTTGTACACATCTCTTAGGATCTGCCTGGGTTCTATTATAACTAGAGGATACCCCGCGGGTTCCTGCAAGAATTGGTTCAAATTTAGGTTGATAACATGAGAATCAAAATAACAAATGCATATGACTTGTTATATTTGATTATGTATAGTTGTAACAAACGACTAACAATATTTATTAAATATAAGTAGAATAATTAAATGGAAAATACTTTTCCATGCATGGTTGAGTGTTGTGGTGGGTCTTTTTCATGCATGATGGCATATTGAGGTGGGCCTTATCCCTTTCATAATTGTATGATGAGATGGCATGCTTGCATGTTGAGATAAATAAGTTAATGGAGATGAGTCTCTTAGGTATATAGGATTGGACTATAACGGAATAACAGCACACTGTTCTATGTTATAAAAGATGGACGGAGTAGCATAGACCAAACATGTTACTATCAGTCTACCACCTATAGCTCTTACAAAGTGGAAGAGAGGAAGAGAGACACAGCAAGTTGAATGCCATGGTCCAGATCTGGCTTTTGGATGAGAGCCAAACTGCAACTCATGGGACAGGGAGACATGAGGAACTTCTTGCACGCGTCTTGGTCATCGTTACTTTCTGCTTTCCCATTGTTGTTCACTTGTTTTGAAGTTTGATCAATTGTCGCCAAAGCGAGGGCAAGTAGCCTATAAGTCAGCGGAGCTCGTTGTAAGTGGTGGTGCCCGTATTTTTTCTCCTTGTTGTGGTTCATTGTAAGTGGTGGAACAAGCTGCTCAGCGGAGCTCGCTACCCGAGATGTCGGCCTCTAGGGGTTTCGGTTTGGTTCTCTTGTCAGCCTTCCCCTCCATTTTGTTTTATTTCTTCTAGTTTTGGGCTTTCTCTTGATGCCCCCCCCCCCCGGTAATTTTCTTTTGTGCTTTTGTGCGCTTACTTGTATCTGTACTGACTGCTAAGTCACCTTCGAGTTGGAATATAACAAGCGGTTGGGTTTTTGCACCCCCCGTCAATCTCAAAAAAAGTAGCGTATGAGTCGAGGAACATATCCCTAGGTGACTTGTACTCCGAGGTCAAGTGTCGGATCGAAGGAAATATGCCCTAGAGGCAATAATAAAGTTGTTATTTATATTTCCTTATATCATGATAAATGTTTATTATTCATGCTAGAATTGTATTAAACCGGAAACTTAGTACATGTGTGAATACATAGACAAACAGAGTGTCCCTAGTATGCCTCTACTTGACTAGCTCGTTAATCAAAGATGGTTAAGTTTCCTAACCATAGACATGTGTTGTTTAATGATGTGACGGACAAGACCATCTATTATCTTAGCACTATGATCATTTAGTTTATTGCTATTGCTTTCTTCATGACTTATACATGTTCCTCAGACTATGAGATTATGCAACTTCCGAATACCGGAGGAACACCTTGTGTGCTATCAAACATCACAACGTAACTGGGTGATTATAAAGATGCTTTATAGGTGTCTCCGATGGTGTTTGTTGAGTTGGCATAGATTAAGATTAGGATTTGTCACTCCGTGTATCGGAGAGGTATCTCTGGGCCCTCTCGGTAATGCTCATCACTATAAGCCTTGCAAGTAATGTGACTAATGGGTCAGTTGCGGGATGATTCATTACGGAACGAGTAAAAGAGACTTGCCAGTAACGAGATTGAACTAGGTATGGTGATACCGATGATCGAATATCGGGCAAGTAACATACTGATGACAAAGGGAACAACATATGTTGTTATGCGGTTTGACCGATAAAGATCTTTGTAGAATATGTAGGAGCCAATATGAGCATCCAGGTTCCGACATTGTTTACTGACCGGAGATGTGTCTCGGTCATGTCTACATAGTTCTCGAACCCATAGGGTCCGCACGCTTAACGTTCGATAACGATTTGTATTATGAGTTATGTGATTTAATGCACCGAAGGTTGTTCGGAGTCCTGGATGAGATCAGGGACATGACAAGGAGTCTCGAAATGCTCGAGACATAAAGACTGATATATTGGAAGGTTATATTCGGACACCAGAATAGTTTCAAAGTGTATCAGGTATTTTCTGAAGTACCGGGGGGTTACCGGAACCCCCCGGGGGGGGGGGGGGTTAATGGGCCTTCATGGGCCCTGGTGGAAGAGAGGAGGCACCAGCCAGGTGGGGGCGCCCCCCCTAAGCCCAAACCGAATTGGACTAGGGGTTGGGGGCGGCCCTCCTTTCCTTTCTCTCCTCCTCCTCTTTCCCCCTTCTCCTTGTAGGAATAGGAAAAGGGGGGCCGAATCCTACTTGGAGTAGGACTCCCACCCCCTTGGGCGCGCCACCCTTGGACAGCCTCCTCCTCCCTCCCTCCTTTATATATGTGGGAAGGGGGCACCCTAGAACATATAAGTTGATCTTTAGCCATGTGCGGTGCCCCCCTCCACAGTTTTCCACCTCGGTCATATTGTCATAGTGCTTAGGCGAAGCCCTGCATCGGTAACTTCATCATCTCCGTCACCACGATGTCGTGCTGACGAAACTCTCCCTCAGCCTCAACTGGATCAAGAGTTTGAGGGACGTCACCGAGCTGAACGTGTGCAGATCACGGAGGTGCCGTGCGTTCGGTACTTGGATTGGTTGGATCACGAAGACGTTCGACTACATCAACCGCGTTATTAAACGCTTCCGCTTTCGATCTACAAGGGTACGTGGTCACATTCTCCCCGCTCGTTGCCATGCTTCTCCTAGATAGATCTTGCGTGATCGTAGGCAAAATTTTAAAATATTGCGTTCCCCAACAGTGGCATCCGAGCCAGGTCTATGCGTAGATGTTATATGCACGAGTAGAACACAAAGAGTTGAGGGCGATAATAGTCATACTGCTTACCAGCATGTATCTTCTCTCAAATTGGAAAGTAGCTCATCACTAAAATCAGTTCCAGTGATGCCTACACCAATTAGTGAGGAAGTTAATGATGATGATCATGAAACTTCAGATCAAGTTACTACTGTTGGGGAACGCAATAATTTCAAAAAATTTCCTACGCGCACGCAAGATCCATCTAGGTGATGCATAGCAACGAGAGGGGAGAGTGTTGCATACGTACCCTCGTAGACCGTAAGCGGAAGCGTTATGACAACGCGGTTGATGTAGTCGTACGTCTTCACGATCCGACCGATCCAAGCACCGAAGGTATGGCACCTCCGCTATCTGCACACGTTCAGCTCGGTGACATCCCATGAACTCTAGATCCAGCTGAGTGTCGGGGAAGAGCTTCGTCATCACGACGGCGTGATGATGGTGATGATGAAGTTACCGACGCAGGGTTTCGCCCAAGCACAACAACGATATGACCGAGGTGGAAATCTGTGGAGGGGGCACCACACACGGCTAAGAGATCAACTTGTGTGTCTATGGGGTTCCCCCCTCCCCGTATATAAAGGAGTGGAGGACGGGAGGGTCGGCCTTCTCTATGACGCGCCCTAGGGGGAGTCCTACTCTCACCGGGAGTAGGATTCTCCCATTTCCCTAGTAGGAGTAGGAGAGAAGGAAGGAAGGGGGGCGGCTCCCCCACCCAATTCGGATTGGGCTAGGGGGGCGGGCCCTCCTCCTTGGCCTTCCTCTCCTCTATTCCACTAAGGCCCAATAAGGCCCATATACTCCCCGGGGGGTTCCAGTAACCCCCCGGTACTCCGGTAAATGTCCGAACTCACCCGGAACCATTCCGATGTCCAAACATAGGCTTCCAATATATCGATCTTTATGTCTCGACCATTTCGAGACTCCTCGTCATGTCCTTGATCATATCCGGGACTCCGAACTACCTTCGGTACATCAAAACACATAAACTCATAATACCGATCGCCACCGAACGTTAAGCGTGCGGACCCTACGGGTTCGAGAACTATGTAGACATGACCGAGACTCATCTCCGGTCAATAACCAATAGCGGAACCTGGATGCTCATATTGGTTCCTACATATTCTACAAAGATCTTTATCGGTCAAACTACATAACAACATACGTTGTTCCCTTTGTCATCGGTATGTTACTTGCCCGAGATTCGATCGTCAGTATCTCAATACCTAGTTCAATCTCATTACCGGCAAGTCTCTTTACTCGTTCCGTAATGCAACATCCCATAACTAACTCATTAGTCACATTGCTTGCAATGTTTATAGTGAAGTGCATTACCGAGAGGGCCCAGAGATACTTCTCCGATACACGGAGTGACAAATCCTAATCTCGATCTATGCCAACTCAACAAACACCATCGGAGACACCTGTAGAGCATCTTTATAGTCACCCACACTACAAAAAAATACACTTCCGTGATGATACGTGTTTGTCACAGTAGGTCTCTTTTTTGTCATGCATGTACATCCATGACAAATTTATGACAGAATCAAGATAGTCATACCTGTGTTGTCATAGAAGTGTTCCATGACATGACGAAAATTATCATCACGGAAGTGTCCACTTCCATGATGATAAATCGCGCGTCACATAAGTTCTTTCGTCAAGGGTGACCGACACGTGGCATCCACCGTAACGGAATGCCGTTAAGCTATCGAGTCGGGTTTTGGATCCGATAACCCGTTAACAGCCCCGACCAATGGGAAATTTCCACGTGTAAATTCTTATTGGCCGGATGAAGCACGTGTTAGCTCGTCAGTGGGTCAGATAGGCGCCTATGATACGTCAACACATGGCACGGCCCGACAGAGGCCCATTCCTGTGAAAAAGCCGGCCCGTTTGACTTGGTCAAAAGGTGGCGGGCCGGCCCATGGAAAGCCTGTTAACGGCCTATCCGAATTAGGCCCAGTAGCTTCATCTGGGCCATCCAATATGATTGTAGCCCATTTTCACTTCTGGCCCATGTATGGCCCGTGACGTCTTTCGGCCCATATGAGGCCCTATGTAACTCTTGGCCTATTAACGGCCCGTGGTGAAACTGGCCCGTAATGAACAGTGTATCACTTTATACCCATTAACGGCCCGTTATTCCATTGGGCTGTTTCCATCCCATGTTATCTTTCGGCCTTCTCAGAGCCCATTTATTCTTGGGCTCATTTCCAGCATTCGTTTACTTACGGCCCGTTACCGTCATTTTCTGCTTGTGGGCCAAATTCAGCTCGTGGTTACAGTCGGCCCGTTTGTGATCCTTAATACGTTGGACCGTTTTCATAGCGTCATCAAATACGGCCTATTAACGATGGCCCGTTATGGTCGGCCCATGAACGGACGATTCCAACTCTAGCCCGTTTACGGCCATAATGCGGCCTGTTATTGGCCCATGTTTGGCCAATCGATCATACGGCCCGTATAAGGCCCATTGATGATACGACCCGTAGAAGGCCCAGTGTTTCTACGACCCGTAGAAGGCCTACTGTTTCTATGGCCCGTAGAAGGCCCACTGTTTCTACGGCCCGTAGGAGGCCCAGTGTCACTACAGTAAATATTAGCCCATGGTTATTGTGGCCTAGTTTTAAAAAATAGGTTATTGCAACCACCAGTTAACCGCGGAAAAAGAACTCCAATGACTACAAGAAAACAAATAAACAAGACAACAAGGAAATAAATAAGCAAGCAACTAACGCTAGGCTATCACGGCTATTACACATATTACATCCACTGGGCATCAAAGTTCTCCACCAGTGCAAATATAGGGAACAAAGCAGCATATCATATACACTGGCCGTCAAAATTGGCCACCAATGCAAATAAACGCGGCAGCAAAACAAGAGCATAACTGAAACAACTTCAGAAGAGCTCAAGAAACGTTATCCTGGGTATCCACCATGCTGGCAATAAGCTTAGCAAGCTGATTAGCTTTGTCCTGTTTGGCGCTAAAATCCTCCAATGCTGGCTATTGCACCAGAAAGTATGCATCTGAATGCTCCAGGGACTTCCGCAGTCCTTCCGCTTCTTGTCGCAGCACAGCTGAACGATGTCTTTCAGCTTGTAGTTGAGACTCAAGAAACCGAACTGATTCAGACAGTGAGTTTGAATAGCTTGTGAAAGCGGTAGTGGCCACTAACTCCAACACTAAATGAAGACAGGATGTGTCACTATCCTGAACCTTATCTTCATTACTTCCTTTACTGTTGCTTAATAAGGCACTCTTCCCCAATATTCTGTCAGCATTGTAAAAGAAGAAACAAGCAGACACATAACAAGTTTAGCATGTACTAGTATATGAAACTCATTTCGGTGAACCAGTTCATTAGTAAGGTGGACAGGTTTAAACTACCAAGTCTTCTATTGCCAAGTACTAGTACATAATAAAAGCATCAAACAAACATATATCTATGTCCTATGGTAGCAATGGAATCTTAAATTAGAACAGTTGTTCTTCAGGTTTAGGCACTTGTTCTACATGAACAGAGTATAGTAAGACGCAAGAATATAATACTTAAAAATAGAAAATGAGCTCATAGACTTTACCACATTCTTGGTTCGGGACCAGTACAGAACAAGGCGTTCCCAGTCATCGTCCAGCAAATGTGTCTCAGGAGAACGTAAGGGAATTTGATGAGTTTCTTTGCCAGTGAAGTACGTTTTCTTCAGGTAATTCCGATACTGCCACCAAGCATTCTTGAAGATAGCAGAGGTATTAGCATAGGTTACCTCATCCTGAGTTTCTAAATCGGTCCTTCTCTATAGAGAAAAATGGGAAAATTTGCTGTATTATAACCATCATGGAGGTAGGATGTATGGGACGAAGCAAAGTAATTGCCATGAATAACATTACTTACACATAACTCCTGGACAAACACCTGCAACTGGCATTTTCCTTCATCTTCAGTATAATATTTCCAAGATGGGAAGATACGCACATACGATTTAACAACATCAAATGCGATAGATGCTAAACTACGACTAGCTGGTTGTGCTTCCTCCACAGGAATAGGCGTACTAACTGGTGCAGTTGGGGTTCGCCGTGATAGTACTGGCCCTTTGGGCACTGGAGCTGCCTTACTAACTTCTCTTGTTTGGGAGCTCTATGGTGGAGATGGTGCTGTGTCAACAGGAACTGTGTTACTATCGGCTGGGGTTGGGGTTAGATTGGGTGAAGCTGGTTCTTTGTCCATCGTAGTAGGGGTACAATATGCGATTGTTGGGGTTATGTGTGGTAGGGCTGGTTCTTGTGCATGTACAACCGGGGTGCTATCTCCCCCAAGAGGTAGCACTGTTTTATTTGAAGACCGTGTTTTTAGTCCGCTAGATACTGGCATCACCCGCTCCAATTCAAATGGCTGATAAACAGGAAACATAGTTGAATGTACAGACATTGTATGAGAGATAGATGCAATAGATAGTGTGGAAAAAAGAGGGCATGAAATAGTTGACATGTATATTGTTTAACTAAAATGGATAACATGACATAATTTCACATATATGATGTCTATCTAAACTGGATAGCATAGCATAACATAATTCAAAGATATGATGAATAACTAAACAGGATCGCATGACATAATTCACCTACATGTTATCTAAGTAATCAGGATCACATCATTTAATTCACATATGTGATTTATATGCTAAACAGAGGGCATTCGATATGATGTCTGAACTAAGAACATGGTGTTGAATATTGTGTATATGATGTCTAAACTATGCAATGCACTACAAAATAAGACACATCCATGACATTTTGGGCCGAACGAAAAAAAATTTCTGTCATACATATGACACTTCTATGACGATAATTGTGACAAAACCCGGTATCATCATAGATGTGGTGGGCTCCTACTTCTATGACAAAAAATCATGACAGAAAATGGGCTTTTCGTCCTGGGCGGGCCGGAGACGCAGCTGCATGACATTCTTTGGGCCGTCCATGACAGAAAAAACCGTGGTAGAAGCGAGGGGGAGGAAAATTTCGGGGAGTTCCCGGTTACGATGGGAGGTTGGGGGCCGAGCGATGCGCGTTTCTCTCGTACACGTACGCGCGTGTGTGCGAGGCATTGGCTCTAACTGAACCCGAGCGAGGCGTTGGGCTCTAACTGAACCCGAGCGATTGCACTGCAGGCTATGCGTTACTGAACCTGAGTGATCGATCGATGGCTGTTAACTGAACCCGATCGAGCGATTCCTTGGCTACTGCTGCTAACTGAAGCTGACCGATGGGATGAACAGTGAGCGTTGCGGGGGGGGGGGGGGGGGGGGGGGGAAGAAGGGGGGGGGGGGGGGGGGGGGGGGGGGGTTGGATGAACAGTGAGCGGTGGCGTTGCCTCTGGTTAAACAGGACCCCGTGGTGTGGTGGAGGGCTGGATGAACAGTAGATGGTGGAGGGGTGCCTGTGGAGGGGTGCCTGTGGAGGGGTGGATGAACAGGACCCCGTGGTGTGGAGGGCAGGATGGACAGTAGACGGTGGAGGGGTGCCCGTGGAGGGGTGGTTGAACAGGATCCCGTGGTGTGGAGGGCTGGATGAACAGTAGACAGTGGAGGGGTGGTTGAACAGTAGCCGGTGGAGTAGCGCGCGGTGGAGGCTAGATGAACAGGAGCCCGTGGAGGCTGGAGGAGGTCGACGGTGGATGAACAGTAGCTCGTGGAGGCTGAAGGGGGTCGACGGTGGAGATGAACAGTACCCCGTGGAGTCCCGTTTTGCGGTATGCCACACCCCTCCCGATGAACAGGACCCCCGTTTCGACCATAGCGCTCCAACACAAGTCCGTTTCCTCCGTTTTGCGGTACGCCACACCCCTCCCGATCAACAGGACCCCCGTTTCGACCGTAGGAGGTCCGTTTCCTCCGTTTTGCGGTACTCCACACCCCTCCCGATCAACAGGACCCCTGTTTCGACCGTAGGAGGTCCGTTTCCTCCGTTTTGCGGTACGCCACACCCCTCCCGATCAACAGGACCCCCGTTTCGACCATAGGAGGTTCGTTTCCTTCGCTGTGCGATACGCCAGGCCTCGTTTCCATCGCCTCTTCCGTCCAAGCCCTCCCGATGAACACGACCACGCATTCCGTTCCAACCCAGCCACGTTGCCTCCCGATGAACATGATGTTGGGGAACGTAGTAATTTCAAAAAATTTCCTACGCACACGCAAGATCATGGTGATGCATAGCAACGAGAGGGGAGAGTGTGATCTACATACCCTTGTAGACCGACAGCGGAAGCGTTAGCACAACGCGGTTGATGTAGTCGTACGTCTTATGGTTAGGAAACATAACCATCTTCGATTAACGAGCTAGTCAAGTAGAGGCATACTAGTGACGTTTGGTTTGTCTATGTATTCACACAAGTATTATGTTTCCGGATAATACAATTCTAGCATGAATAATAAACATTTATCATGATATAAGGAAATAAAATAATAACATTATTATTGCCTCTAGGGCATATTTCCTTCACACGACGCATTCCGTTTCCTCCCCATGAATACGACGACGACACTGTTTCTCCGTTCCGACCCAGCCATGTACACGAGCCCTCGCCGTACGTATGCGCGAGTAGGCGTTCGAGACCCCGCCCGTATGTACACATACGTGGCCGTATTTTCTTTCTTGCACCCTGACCGCTGTACGTACGTGTACATGTTATGTGCGCGCCTCTACTACGACACGTGCGCGCCTCTACATCCACCAGTATATATGTACGTACACGTTCGCGACCAGAATGACAACGCTACGTACGCTTCGACCAGGTGGGTCCCGTTTGTCAGGCACTTCCTTGTGTGCGAAGGTGTAGCTGGTGGATCCCAGCAGTCAGGGGGGAAACATTTTTTTTCGCTAAATACGGTGGCCCGTCCGGTGGTTCCCTGCTGTCAGGTGGAGGAATCATTATTTTCCGTGTAATAAAGAGGCACTTCCTTGCTGCCGCCGTGGACCCAGCTGTCAGCCTTTCCACGTACAGTCCACGTCCGATGGAAGTCGTTACTTGACCACGCCGGGCCGAGAGCACCAGGGCGGTGCATGACGGTGAGGCCTAGGAAGGGGACGACGGAGAGCCGGGGAAGACGCGGCAGTGGAATCACGCGCGCGCAGAGAGGAGTACGAGGGTTCACTGGTTCGGCTGCGGTGTGAGGCTGCGTCGCCGCAGGGCCTGGCCAGCGGTGGGAATAGTAGGGGCGGTGAGGCCTCCGCGGCAGCACAGCCGACCACGGGAGGCAAGAGCATGCGGCACGACCGGCGCTGCTTTGGGTGGCTGGAGTAAGAAGACCAGAGGTTGAAGAAGCACTACGGCCGTTGGATGGACATCGTACGGTCAATGGATCTAGAATCGTTCATATTGACTAAGTTGACAAAGCCCTTCGTCCCCGTCAACTTAGTAGGCCCACAAGTCAGCCTCCCACCAAGGTGGGTCCCAGCTAGCCGGGGGAATATTCATTTTTTGTGCGTGATAAGGAGGCACTTCCGGTGGGTCCGAGCTGACAGCGGGGGAACGTTTTTTTCACGAAATACGGTGGCCCGTCCGGTGGATCCCAGCAGTCAGGGGGAAACAATTTTTTCGCAAAATACTGGTGGCCCGTCCAGTGGGTCCCTGCTGTCAAGTGGAGGAATAATTATTTTGCACGTAATAAGGAGGCACTTCCTTGCTGCGGCCGTGGACCCAGCTGTCAGCCTCTCCACGTACAGTCCACGTCCGATGGAAGCCATTCCTTGACCACGTTGACCACGCCGCGCCGAGCGCACGAGGGCGGTGGACGACGGCGAGGCCTAGGAAGGGGACGAAGCGGAGCCGGGGAAGACGCGGCAGTGGATGCCCACGTGTAGAGGAGTACGAGGGTACAGGTTCGCTGCGGCGTGAGGCTGCCGTCGCCGCAGAGTAACAGGGGGTGTGGGTGAGTAGAGGATGGCCTGGCCAGCGGTGGGAGTAGTAGGGGGCGGTGAGGCCTCCGCCGCATCGCAGCCGGCCACGGGAGGCAGGAGCACGAGGCACGACCGGCGCTGGTTTGGGCGGCTGGAGCAAGAAGACCAGAGGTTGAAGAAGCACTACGGCCATTGGATGGACATCGTACGGTCACTGGAGCTAGAATCATGCATTATTGACTAAGTTGACAAAGCCCTCCGTCCCCATCAACTTAGTAGGCCCACAAGTCAGCCTGCCACTATACTGGGTCCCAGCTAACAGGGGGAGTATTCATTTTTTGTGCGTAATAAGGAGGCACTTCCTTGCGTGCGAAGATATAGCTGGTGGGTCCGATCTGTCAGCGGCGGTAACGTTTTTTCCGCGAAATACAGAGGCCCTTTCGGTGGGTCCCTGATGTCAGGTGGAGGAATCATTATTTTGCGCGTAATAAGGAGGCATTTCCTTGCGTGCGGCCATGGACCCAGCTGTCGGCCTCTCCACGTACAGTCCACTTCAGATGCATGTCGGTCGTTGACCACGTTGACCAGGCCGCGCCGAGAGCACCAGGGTGGTGGACGATGGCGAGGCCTAGGAAGGGAATGACACGGAGGCAGGGAAGACTCGGCAATTGTTTCCCATGCGTACGGGAGTACGACTGTACGAGGGTTTACTGGTTCGTCTGCCGTCACCGGAGAATAACAGCAGGTGTGGGTGAGTAGAGGGATGGCTAGGCCAGCGATGGGAGTACGGTGGGGCGGTGAGGCCTACGCGGCAGCAGAGCCGGCCGCGGGGAGGAGGGAGTAGGCAGTCCCACCGGCGTCTGTTTAAGCGGCTGGAGCAGGCAGAGCAGAGATTGAAGAAGCACGGCGGCCGTTGGATGGACATCCAACAGTCACTGCTTATGCGTCAACCTTTTTTTAGGAAAGCCTTAAATCTGTGGAAAACAGCATACAACCCATCTGCCATTATTTCTAATAATTTTTAGCCCATTTGCTAATTCTTAAGGTTTTTTTGGAGCCCATATTCTTTTTGTTAGCATTACAGCCCAAATTGTGGCCACGGTTAAAAAATTATACGAAATTTTGCATATTTCGGTGCGGTTCGAACTGTTTTTAATCCCGAAATTTCAAGTCACATTCAAACTAATTTTAAAAATAAATGTATATCAATATAAAATCCAACAAATTCTCCATGCATAAAAATTAATGTAATTTAAAATCTTGAAATGAAAAAAAGATATTTGAAACTAATTGCCAGTTTGATGTGTTTTAAAAATGTACAACCCATTTCTCATTATTGATGGGCCATTTTCTCGCTCAGCCGAATGAAAGCTCTCCTCGTCTTGAAAGATTTGCAGCTCAACAGGCCTGACAAAGTGACTTGGCAAATCACAAAAAAACTAGGCTGTGGCCGTGGACCCAGCTGTCAGCCTCTCCACGTACAGTACTCTTCCGATGGAAGTCGTTCCTTGACCACGTTGACCACGCCGCGCGGAGAGCACCACGGCGGTGGACGACGACGAGGCCTAGGAAGTGGACGACGCGGAGCCGGGGAAGACGCGGCAGTGGAAGCCCGCGCGGAGAGGAGTACGAGGGTTCACTGGTTCGACTGCGGTGTGAGGCTGCCGTCACCACAGGGCCTGGCCAGCGGTGGGAATTGTAGGGGGCGGTGAGGCCTCCGCGGCAGCAAAGCCGGCCACGGGAGGCAAAGAGCATGTGGCACGACCGGCGCTGCTTTGGGCGGCTGGAGCAAGAAGACCAGAGGTTGAAGAAGCACTACGCCCGTTGGATGGACATCGTACGGTCACTGGAGCTAGAATCGTTCATATTGACTAAGTTGACAAAGCCCTCCGTCCTCGTCAACTTTGTTGGCCCACAAGTCATCCTCCCACTATGGTGGGTCCCAGCTAGCAGGGGTATTCATTTTTTGTGCGTAATAAGGAGGCACTTCCTTGCGTGCGAAGATATAGCTGGTGGGTCCGACATGTCAGCGGGGGGAACGTTTTTTCATGAAATACAGAGGCCCTTCCGGTGGGTCCCAGCTATCAGGTCCTCGCAAAAAAGGGAAAGAAAATCAAAGACTTGGGAAGGCGTACAGAACAAGCTAGTGTAACAGTAAAGAGATGTTGCCTAGTTTTGGAAAAAAGAAAGACGTGCTCCTGTAGCTGGTTCGAACACAAACCTAAACTATGACTATATATGCTGCTATGCTACTCTGCAAGTAATGAAACTGACATATCCAACGTTCGCTTCAACTCTCCTCTACTTACTCTGCCTAGCATCAGAAGCTCTGGCCGCAGCAACCATGTCCGCTGGCTGCTCGTCCACCTGCTCTTCAGCAGGCAACAACCAGATATGCACCAAGTCGCAACCCGTACCATCGCCTGTGGGTCTCATCACACCCTCGCCGGCACGCGCACAGCAGCCGATTGCTCATCGCAACCCGCTGCCGTTGGTGTGGTGCCACTACTTCAAATCACAGAGAGTCATCCGTCGCGTCTCAACCACAATCCGCAACCCTGGCCGAGTCTTCTACAAATGCCCGAATCATGGGGTATAATATGTTTAAGTGTTGTTCTGCTGCTTTCAGTTGCTGATTTTTTTAATAGTTTGGTTGATGATCTACCAATTTGATTCGTGCAGAAAAGGGAAGATTCGTGTGATTTGTATTTCTGGGAAGTTGCTGATGTGGGGGAATGCAACTACGTTGATTATTTGGTTAGCCGAGGAATCCCAATACCAGCAGGTTGGGGTGTTGGACAAGTAACTGAAGGAACGGCAGAAGAGGAAGATGTAGAGCAGAAGGTTAAAGATGCAGTTCCTCTGATCATGGCCAAGCAACAGCTGCTGAACGACCTTGACAACAATGAGGAGATGAAAGAGCTTGTGAAGATAATGGGCAAAATCGATGTGCTCTGTAGGATGATTGTCTCTTTATTTGCAGTGTATGTAGCACTCGTGATGTATTCAGTGGCTACGACATGAGCACTTTGCTAAAACTAGTAATGAATGAAACCTGTGTAGCAGGCTGGGCGTAGTGTTTTGAACATCTAATGATTTCTATTAACGGAAATCAGGGGGTATCCCCTTTTGCTCATATAAATAAATAAATGGCAGAGGCCTTGTCGGGTCAGCTTTGTTCTCATTCGAAGACGTCGAGCAAATTGCAGTCCAACAGCAAACTATGTCATCAAATTCAAGTTTCACAGCCAAATATGAGTACAACTAAACAACAATGTCATCATGTTTTAGTTGTCATACAATTATCAAACACAAATCAGCATACATAACAAGTGATGTTCTCACAGCAAAATACTAAACAACATGTTCATTAGGTTTCAGTTGTCATAGCAAACACAATTTCATATAGTAGATAAAAAAACGTCTTCTGACAAGCAAATACGACAAAAGCAATGTAATCATCATCCGCAGCAGCAGCGTCAACATCTTTGCCATGTGTATCAGTCTGAATCGTAATTTCCCACGGTGCCATCTTCTTCTTCGTCCTCAACGTCCTCGAACGTTGGCTTCCTCTTGATCAACTCTTGTATGTCCACAGCACGACAGGCAATCTTTTCGCTGGCGTCATTGACGTGATGGTTCTCAAAGATATTAGGAACATCTGTGTTATCTTGTACATCAGGAGCAGTGTAAGCATCATCTTGTTGTGCAACTTCATTAAACGAATTCCTCTACTCAAACCTTTGCAATACTCTCCAGTCATCGCTACGTGCAAATGAGTCTTCCAAGAAAAATATCTGTGTTGCTTGATTTGCCAAAATAAAAGGCTCGTTGGTCTGGTACGCCGCCTTGACATTGATGGATTTGAAATAATCATCAGCTCTGGGTTTTGCGATCCTGGAAAACAGGTTATACCAACGACAGCACAACAGAACCACACACCGATGATCCTCGAAACTGGAGATATACTGCAACTGAACAATGTCTGTTATGTTAGCATACATTTCAGTTGTCTCTTTGTCATACATATCCGTGCTCATGATGGCACTGTTTTGTGTCTTCCTGCCTTCGTCTCGTGCAAGGGTGTTGTAGCGCACATCTCCAACAACGCAAGATTCATAATGTCTTAACCGAGTATCAGGAGCCATTACTAGTGAGTAAAGGGCATTATCAACTGCCTGCCCATCCTCCCGCATCTTCTTAACCTATGGTTAGAAAATAGACAAGCTGATCATCTTATGTACTCAATATATTAAAAAACTGACAGTGCGCTTCAAAAGCTTACATGGTTCTTGAACCATTTCGCAAATCCTGCCATAACCAGTTTGTCAATGTTTCTTGGATTTTGCAGTAGTAACTCCTCTTTGTAGATGCTGCACAACATAGTGATCGCGTCAAACATCTAAATATATAAGAATGTGCTGCAAGTTTGGTAGATTACGATGTATAAGCTGCAGTACTGCACTTACTTGATATAAGGTAGTATCTCAGGACAGTTATTCAACACATACCAAACCATTTTGTCCAAATCTTTAGGTTTGTCCTCTTGTCGACTCTTCCCTATAACTCGAACAGAATAATCGAAAACATTGAGCCCGGAATTGTCTTCACCCACCTCTTTGCTAAGCTGATCAGCTGTTTCAATGTATTTTGAGCAGAATGTCAACACTTCTGTAGCAATGTAGGCCTCTGCAATGGAACCATCGGGTCTAGCTCTGTTCCTAACATAGCCCTTGAAAGTGCCTAGCCGCCTTTCAATAGGGTACATCCAGCCATACTGTACTGGACCTCTAAGTAGTGCCTCATCAGGTAGATGAACAGCCAAATGCACCATCACATCAATGAAGGTTGGAGGATATATCTTCTCAAGGTCACATAGGATAGTTGGTATCTTGTCTCTAAGATGCTCCAAAGCATCTATCCTGATATTCCTACTACAGAGTTCCCTAAAGAATTGTCCCAACTCTGCAACTGCTCTATATAAGTCAGGGCGGCCCAATCCTCTAAGGATAACAGGTAAAACCCTTTGAAGTAGGACGTGGCAGTCATGAGTTTTCAACCCTTGTACCTTGTTTCCATCTGCACTGACTCTCCTTTCAGGGTTGGAAGAAAATCCATGTGGGAATATCACGCGTGACAGGACCTCGCAGAATTCTTTTCTTTTTACCTTGTCCAAGACGTACACAGCTGGTGCCATATCCCGTGGTTTACCTTCATCTTGCACCTGCAAATCCTGTCTGATACCCAGGTGTGTCAAATCAATCCTAGATTTTAAGGTATCTTTCGTCTTGCCTTCAATATTAAGAAGTGTGCCGATAATGCTGTCACATATATTTTTCTCGATGTGCATCACATCAAGATTATGCCGCGGATCCAAATCTTTCCAATACTCCAAGTCCCACAAAGTGGACCTGCGGGTAAACAATAATCTCTCTTCTGCCCTGCCACACTTCCTTTTCCCGCTACCATTATCAGGATGGTTTCCTGGTGTAATATGCCTGACCTTCTCTAATTCCACTTGCAACTCATCGGCGGTGAGCCTCTTTGGCGCATCACGGTTTTCATGCTTTGCATTGAACACATGTCTTTGGTATTTTCTAGGAAGCGGCTTGTCCTTGGCAAGGAAACGATGGTGTCCAATGTAACAGATCTTGCTAAGTATTGCGTATGACAACGGATTCCTGTCACAGCGAACACATGCATTGTAACCATGTGTCGTTCGCCCTGATATAGTGCCCAAAGCCGGATAATCATGGATGCACCAAACTATAACAACACGCAGAAAGAAATCAGCTGGTGGGCTGCTATATAGGTCTCGAGTGAGAACACCCTTCCATAGCTGTTGAAGTTCCTCCACAAGAGGCTCCATGAACAAATCAAAATCCTTTCCAGGACTTTTTGGACCTGGGATGAGCAAGGCCATCATGTAGTTTGATTCTTTGGTGCAGACATTTGGAGGCATGTTGTAAGGGATAACAAGCACTGGCCACATGCTATATGTGGCACTCTAGTGGCCAAATGGGTTAAATCCATCTGAAGCTAAGCCAAGTGTAATGTTTCTCGGGTCAGCAGCAAACTTTTTGTGTTTATCATTGAAGCTTTTCCACTCACTTCCATAAGATGGACGGCTCATTACATTCTGATCTCTGTACTCCTGGTTCCTAGAATGCCACAGTACATCCTCTCTTGTTTCAGCATCATGAAACAACCTCTGCAATCTTGGTGTAATTGGAAAATGTCTCAGAACATTATGAGGAATCCTCTTCACAGCATCGCCATCTTTCCATCTTGATGATTTGCATTTCGGGCATTCACTTAAGTTGGCATAATCCTTCCGGAACAGAACACAATTATTCTTACAAACATGGATCATATCATATCCAATTCCAACTGCACGAAGGAAATTCTTCATTTTACTGTAGGTGTGTGGCAGCTCAGACGCATCTGGGAAAGATTCGCGGAATGCAGCCAACATCGCATTGAATGATTTGTTGGTCATCCGCTCAGATGTCTTCACCTGAAGAAAGGTGACCATAGCTGAGAATACTTACAGCTTATTTCCTGGGGTGATAGCAACGTTGCATTATTCCAACATGCGGGCCCACCGTTTTTCTTCTGCTGGTGAAAGTTCACGGAATGCACGAGCATTTCGTAGCATTGTTTCAATGTTGGTCAAACTCACTGGCTCCGCCACCACCACCTCCTCCTCCTCTTCCACCTGAGCATCTGGCAGATCAAGATGGTGATCTGCTGCTTCCACGTAGTCAATAACATTGACGTTCACAGCTTCACCATGATGAACCCACCTAGTATATGTGACCGACATCCCATACAAGTGTAGATGATTTTGCACAGTTGACTGGGGTCTTGTAACTGAAATCATACAACTGCTACACGGGCAGAGCACATCTGATTTCGGACCACCGTACTCAGCTCTGATAAAGTTCATGAAGTTTTCAACCCCCTCGACATATGCAGTGGAGAATCTTCAAGCATAAGTTATCCAAGTCCTATCCATCTGTTAGACATACAAATTAGTTCTTCTACTAGATATTACAGGAAAAACATATATGCTTTTTATGAAGTCTAGAAAAAAAATACCTAGGTCGATGTCTAAAGCTATGGCAAGATATTTGGACGAGCAGATCTAAGTAACAAAATATATGTAAAGCTAATTCAACAAACAGATTTGAGTGCCAAATTATGGCAGGCTGTTTCAGTAGTCAATGAGGCCGAGCACACAACCATCGAACTATCGAAGGCCATCACAGCAACAAAGATCGAGTATAAAATGGTGTAGAGCTATTTCACCTAACAGATTGGCTACTAGACCATGGCAATCTACGTCACAATAAATATATGGCAGGATATTTTAGCAACTAATCGGCCTTGGCATGCCATCTCAGCTAAGCAGATTGAGGGCAGAACAAGGCAAGGAAGCTTCTTAAGCAGAGCATATTGACAGTAAACTACTTCAGCAAACAGTGAGATTAACAGCGTCTATCAGCTAACATTCAGCACTACACCGACATGAACGGGGCCTCAGTCTAGAATGCGCGTACCGTGGGAGAAGCTGACCGCCGTGCATCTCCACACGAACATCGCCAGCGGTGGCGACGCTGACCGCCGTGCGCCTCCACAAGAACATAGCCAGAGGTGGCGGCGTGGCTAGAGGACGACAGTCTACGAGAGCGTACTATGGGAGCGAGAGGATCGCCAAACCGCGGCGCCGACATATCGGTGCGGCGGGGAGGGCGGCTTTGGCGGAGCGAATGGAGTGGAGGGGGACAGGGGGGGGGGGTTGGGGAATATTATTGGCTAGTTGGCCGAAGGGGGGTTGAATCGGATTTGGGGGGAATTTTTGGGTGTGGGGGGGAGGATTTTCACGCGGTGGGCGGGGGGAGTTTGGCGCATGGTCGGTTTCTCCAAGTGCAGTCCCACGTGTCAGTGAAGAGGCAAACCGAAGCGCGTTCCATTTGCGTGAGCCGTGTGCAGGACCGAACGTGTGTGGGGTGCAATGCGACCGCGACAGGAGTGTTGTGAGTGTACCACATTTTTTCCTTTTAAACTAGGTGCTTCGCCCCCACAAAAAAATCTGTTGCTTCGCGCGATCCATCGATACTACTAGTAGTAATCCGGTAATCCCGACTAAAACGGCGCGGCCGGGTCTTTTCCCGCGCGATATGCAGGGAGGTTGGCTTAGTTGGGTTTTTTTAGGACGAGTAATGCTACACCTACGTAATCCCAGTTACGTAATTAACGTAATGTGAAACATGTGAGCTATTGATTGTATATTGGGGGGAGGGAGGGGCCCACCACCATGAAAATCAGGGGAGGAGAGAGAGAGGAAATTTACGTTAACCCTTTCATAGGTTCCCGTAGATGTAGAAAGATGTGTCCGATCTTGCAATATAGGCCGTCCGATCTATATCTAACGGATAGGAAGGAAACTATGAAAATTTACCTGCACTCCTCTCCACATTTGCAGATAAGGCTTTCCCTCGTTCATCCTTTTCTCCCAGAAGATCTTGATCTTTCGTGCAACGCACGGGCATCTTGCTAGTACTCCGACAATATGTATATTATTGTGAAAGTTCATATACACCGGCCGAGATTAATGCAAACACGGCAGATTTTCATTACATTTCGAACTTTTATAGGACAAAAAAATAAAAGAAACCCGACCCTAAACCTATTCTACGGCGGCGACCGACGTCCTCCATCTGTGATCTCCATGTACGGGGGCGGGGTTCAAGACCCGCGAAGTGAAGGTGCGGTCTCCGGCGAGGAAAAGTATAACACGGGAGATGGACCGGCCAGTTGGCACACCATGCCCTACTGCCTCCCATGCCCTACTCATCCTCGGAGGAGTCCCTGACCTCGGCGGTGCCGCACGTTGGACGGCGGCAAGTAGGACGCGTGGCTGACGGTGCTCCCGTCGTCCGCCGCCAGCGTGGCCACCACTTGTGCGGCGACTTCAGCAAGGGCGGCGACCTCGAGCTCCATCCCGAAGACAAGCTCTCCTGCAGAGCGTTCGCGCTTGCGGTCATGGCGGATGTGGTTCCAGGTAGGAGGATGATGCGCTATGGTGTGGAGGTTAGTTGGGCGTTGCCGCTTTAAGTAGCGCATTCCGGTGAGGCCAAGCGTCCGGGTGCGTCATTAAGTCACCGGAGATGTTCCTCGGGCACCGAGCCTCTTAATGACGACATACGAACGGACGGCATGAATGCAGGCAGCTGGCGCCGGCTGGGAACGCACCGCGCGACGACGCGAGGGACGAGGGTTTTGGTGTGCCCGGGTAGTCAGCTGCGGTCGTGGCAACGTTGGAGATGCCCTTTGCTCACATGCGATCCCCGCATGTCATTGAAAAAGCAAGACGACCCAGCATGGTCTCAGGTCCAGAGGATGCAGTTGGCTGCGCTACCCCACTCCGCGGATGCATTGTCACACCCCAAGCTTCTAGTGCTGCCTAGTGTTTGCATCTTTCTTGCATCATGTTTAAAATTTTGAAATGTGAATTGGCAAGAGGCAAAATTTCAAACCAATATTTTTGGAGTCTCAGGGATATTTATTTTGGGCCTTTGAAATTAAATCAATAAATATTTGAATTTTGGATTATATTCATTTAATATAGAATATATTTCAAAAGGCCCTGAAATTATTTAGGTGCCTTTGGAAAAGTCCATAATGGCAACATTCAAATATTCAAAAGGTTTTGCCCTGCTTTGATTTACTTTTGAATTTGAATCAGTGGCAAAATGAATAAATAAATAGAAAACAGAATAAAAGTAAAACAGAGCAGAACTTACCTCAGCCTACTTGCGCGGCCTGCTATTGTTGCCGGCCCAGCTATGCGGCCCAGCCCACATACCTCCTCCCTCCTCGCTCACCGTCTTCCTCCTGCCAGTAGGCAGAAGCGAACACGCGCGCACCCGTGGAGCCCTCCACCTCCTGCTTCGCGCTGGAGGCCGCTCCTTCGTCCTAATCCGCGTCTGGAGACGCCCCGAGACCCCTCTCTCCTCTCCCTCACTTGCTGCTCTCTCTCCCCTCCCCTGTCTTGCTCTCTTCCCCACTACCGAGCGTGCCCGTCACCGCCGCTCACCGTTGCCGCGCCCTGAGCCACGGCCTCACCTCCCAGACGTATCCTTCATCGCCTCCATGTCATCCTAAAGCTCCGCACCTACTCACGCAAGCCAGGGAGCCCCGCAGCATCGCCGATGCCGTCGTGTTCATCGTCGGGCGCCGAAGATCGTCGTCGTCGATTGACGCCGAAGAGGGCCTCCCCAAGCCGTCTGAGCTGCTAAACGACCGCGCTGTGAGGACTCCTTCGTTTCCCCCCCTCCCCTACTCGTTCTTGTGTCTTAGATGTCGTCCCCGCAAGCACCAAGCAGCCATCGCCATGGCCGGCGAACCTCGCGCCCCGGAGCTCTTCCGCTCACTCCAGTAGCTCCCGCGTGCTCTCCAGGTCCCTAGGGTCTGACGCGCCTCTGCTCTCTGGCTAATGCGCTGCAGCCACCGCGCCCGTGCTGGCCCGAGCTCCGGCCGCCGCCAAAGCTGCTGTGGTCGTTGTTCCCGGCCACCCCACCGCCTCCTGAGGCCTCCCCTAGTCGTGCACGAGCGTGAGCTCTCCACCGGTACCCTCGGTGCATCGAACCGCTACCGGAGCAGCGATTCCGACATGCCTCCACCGTTGGATGAGGTCGCCGGCGGCGAAACCCTGTTTAGCCGATGTGGCAACAATTAGTTTAGGCTCTAATTAACCCACACCCACTGACACCGGGCACCACCCGCCAAACTAACCCCTGGTTAATTTAGTTTAACAAAAAATAACTCTCTGTTAGTACAGAGCCTATGACATGCTGGGCCCCAGAGTCAGTTTGACCTGGACCCGTCCTGTTGACTGGATGACATCACAGTGACGCAGTGATGAGGTCATAAATGCTTTTCTGGATTTTAAATAAATCAGAAATGATTTGTTTAATTCAGAAAATATCCAAAACTTTGAAAAATCATAGAAAGTCAACCGTAACTCCAAATAAGACAAATTATATATGAAAAATGGATCAGAAAAATCTAATCTTTCCATCTGTGCCATTTTCATGCATGTTTGAACGACTTAAAGGTGCTGTATAAGACAATTTGAATTAATGGGACATTTGAAATGTCTTACATGGAGTTTGAATTTGAACTTTGGGTTCAAACCAAACTTCATTTAAATCGTTGCTAGCTGCATTAGCTCAACTCACATCATATTACGCCATGTCATGATCATGCATCATATTGTTGCATTGCATTGATTGTGTTCTTTCTCTATTGCCGGTGACTGTCCCCTCTCAGTAGACGACGTTCCGACGATTATTCGATGACACCGATGAAGAACTATATTATCTTCAGAAGTCCCAGGCAAGCAAAACCCCCTTGTTCATTCAGATAAACCACTCTCTCTCGCTCCTGCTCTTTTACTGGCATTAGGACAACAATGATAACTGTTACATGCTGCGGTAGCTGAACCCCTTTCCTCTGCATGACTGGCATTGCCACAGTAAATAGATGAAATCCACTAGCATGAGTAGGAGCTGTTTGAGCCCTGATGTGCCTACTCATTCATGCTTGTTTGTCCTGCCTGCTATTGCTTAGAGTTGAGTCAGGTCTGATTCATCGGGAATGAATTGGAACGTGGTGAACATGTCCTACCGTTGAGAGCTAAGTGTGTGAACACGATTTGGTAAAGGTAGCGGTGAGAGGCCATGTAGGAGTACATGCTGGGTTGTCTCATTGCAGCCGTTCTCAGGAACTGAGTTCTGTGTTTGTGATCCATGAACAGTTACTACCACACATTGGGCTCCGGGCGCTCCAAGCTCTCTCGACTTATTAATCAACCTGATCTCTGTCCAAGAGTTGCAACTAGTTTCTGGTGTCTGTAGGTAGTGTTAGTAGTCTACCAAGTGGCACCCGGTACTGGGCTTGGGAACCCTGCACACATCGTTTGGGGCCGTGAGCGACACCCCGGCCGGATCTCCTTCCGGATGGAACCCGAATAGGCGATAAACTTGGACTAGAGACTTGTTGGTTAGTCAGGTCATGGCCGACTCCCTCGCCAGGCTTCCACTTGAAGGTTGCCGAGATACACGATGTGTACATGGTGGTAAGTGGCGAGAGCGTGTGTGAAGAAGTACACCCCTGCAGGGTTATCATTATATATTCGAATAGCCGGATTCCTCGGATATGGAAACTTGGACCCCTTGCATAGTTCATAGACAAGTGAAAGTGGATACTCTAAAATGCGCAAGATAAGCGTGAGTGCTATGGATGGCGCTCTCGTAGGGAGACGGGAGCAGATCCATAGTGGTGTATTGGTATGGTGAATATGTGGACTCGTGTGCGCCACCTCAAAAGAGTTACTTGCAGTCGTAGTTCAGGATAGCCACCGAGTCAAAGCTGGCTTGCTGCAGTTAAACTCCACTACCCCGTTGTTGATACCAATGCATATGTAGATAGTTCTGATGTAAGTCTTGCTGGGTACATTTGTACTCACGTTTGCCTATTTTATGTTTTGCAGAGACGTCAATCTCGCTAGTAGTTCCGTGTGGACTTCGACGTTTAGCTTGATATCTCAGCTACAATCTTGTGCCCTCGGCAGGATCAGGTAGATAGTCAGGCTTCTCAGCCTTTTTCATTTATAGATGTCTGTAATCAGACATGTTAAGCTTCCGCATGTGCTTTGACTTGTATGCTCTGAATGTTGGGTCATGAGACCCATGTTTGTAATATCTCGCTCCTCGGTGCCTAATGAATAAATACTCTGAGTCGTAGAGTCTTGTTGTGATGCCATGTTGTATTGCACATATTGAGCATATTGTGTGTATGATTGAAATGCTTGGTATGTGTGGGATCCGACAACCTAGTTGTTTATCCTTGGTAGCCTCGCTTATGGGGAAATGTAGTCTTGTGCTTCCATGAGCCATAGTAGTCTGCTACAGCCCGCTTCACCGGAGTCCTGCTAGCCCAGCACTACTGCTCCGGAACACTTGACCGGTCGGCATCTGATTCACTTTGTTCCTGTGTTTGTCCCTTCGGGGAAATGTCATGCAGTGACATCCGGAGTCCTGCCTAGCCTGCTACAGCCCGGTTCACCGGAGCCCTTTTAGCCCAGTGCTACAGCCCGGATTCACACGCTGCTGACGGACATGCTCGATGTTGATTCATGTATGCCTGTTCCTGTAAGTTAGTGCCACTTTGGGTTCACGACTAGTCATGTCGGCCGGGTTCTCTGTCATATGGATGCTAGCGACACTATCATATACGTGAGCATAAGGCGCAAACGGTCCCGGGCCATGGTAAGGCGACACCCGTGGGAATACCGTGCGTGAGGCCGCAAAGTGATATGAGGTGTTACCGGCTAGATCGATGTGACTTGGAATCGGGGTCCTAACACGCGTCACGGCGCCCCGTGCATTCTCGACGAGCCGGGTGTTGGGGTGTGTTTGGATTGTGGCCAAAGTGCACCTTGCCAAAATTTTGGTCATGACCAAAAGATTGGTCTTTGTTTGGATGGTTGCCATTTTTTGGCATGCCAATGAACTCTAGCCAACTCTAGTTCATTTTTCTTGCCAATGTCGGCCAAATCATGGGAAACCAATACCTCAACCAAAATTTTGGTCATGACCCAAAGATTGGTCTTTGTTTGGATGGTTGCCATTTCTTTGGCATGCCAATGAACTCTAGCCAACTCAAGTTCATTTTTCTTGCCAATTTCGGCCAAATCATGGGCAACCAATATTTGGCTACCTAATGCTTTGATGGGGCAACCTTGGGCACAAACCAAACATACCGTTGGTCGTGCCACAGCACTAACGCCACCCTCGGCAAACTGAAACCGACCGTGTCTAGCGACGATATGAGCGTGTCGCTCACCGCGGTCGCCGTGTCCAGAGGCGGTGCTGGAGCTGCGCCCAGTTGTTGGCCCCAATGACCCACATGAACGGTTGTCGGTGGCGAGGAGGTCGTGGGCCAGCTCCTCCATTGGACTAGTCTGCACTACGTCGTCCCGACAGGTGTGCCCCACATGTCTGTTTCCCTGTTTTCCCGGCCATATTCGAGCGTTAGTGCTCCGCGTTGCGCATTAGGCCTTTCACTATGTAGGCCAAGCGAGACAACTTATTGTTTATTTGAGCCGTTCAAATATAATCATGTGGCGTTTGCTTATTTCTCATTCCTCTCTAACCCTCTTCTCCATCGATCATGTTGCCCTCCAGTCGAGTCCATCCTCCCGCATGCCTCATTTGAACATTCCGCCGAGTATCATTCGCATGTACCCACCCTAGTCCTCTTTCAATAGATCTCCGGACCCCGAGATGAAATCGAGAGGGAACGAGTGGGGGCACGTGATACCTAAGGCGGATTCAAAATTTTGAACCGGTGATCATAGCATCTACAAATCATATATAAAGGGTATTCAATGTTCGTTTCATTTTTGAAAATACAACATACTCCCTCCTATCCTTTCTACTCCCTCCTTCCATCTGTATTGGGCCTAATGCATTTTTCAAGACCGCCTTTGACTATTGACAAGATTAATAGTACATGACATGTATAATGCAAAAATTATATCATTGGAAGCTCCTTTCACATACGAATTTGATGGTATGCTTTATTTAAGTTGCATGTCATATATTATTGCTCTACCTTTTGGTCAAAGTTAGCCTCGAAAACGCATTAGGCCCTATACAGATGGAAGGAGGGAGTAGTTTACATATAAGTTTTATGTGTAGTCAAAGTATATCTACTTTGATAAAAAAAGGTATCAACATTCAACAATGCCCAATCAATATTGTTAGATTCGTACGTACTCCTAGATTTGTACTCGAGATGGTTTCCAATTTGACTATTGACAAGATTAATAGTACATGAGATGTATAATGTGAAAATTATATCATTGGAAACTCCTTTCACATACGAATTTGACCGTATGCTTTGTGTAAGTTGCATGTCATATATTATTACTCTAACATTTGGTCAAAGTTAGCCTCGAAAAATGCATTAGACCTTGTATGCTTTGTGTAAGTTGCATGTCATATATTATTACTCTAACATTCGTGTAAGCTGCATGTCATATATTATTACTCTAACATTTGGTCAAAGTAGTATAGTGGAAGTGGATCCTCTGACGTAGGTATCCCTGCCTTACCCTCCCTTTCGGTCACTTACTGGCGGACCCCATGCTTGCTAGGCCCCGCATGTCAGTTACTCAATGGGTTCGGCCACGTCAGGGGATCCTCATCCGTAGTAATACTCCCTCTGTTTTTATTTACTCCGCATAAAACGGAGGGAGTGGTGGTATAATAAATGACGCGGGCGGGGGATGGGGAGGGACGTCGGTTTGCTCTCAACTGCGGTCCCACAAGCGAGCGAAAATGCAAGACGAAGCGCGTTCCATTCGGTGGGCGACGTGGAGGTTCCAGCGTGCCGGGCTGCAACGCGAACGCGACAAGAGCGATGTACAGTCAAAACCGATTGACCGGTCGTCACCGGAACCACTATTCACACCAGAACCTTCGCTGCTCGGCCTAAGCCAGCCACTGCCCTAAAACCACACCAAATCTCCAGCCCATTCCCCCACCTTTCGATCCCCTAGCCCGCATCAAGCGTCCCCTAGTTCGTTGGAAAGCCATGGTGCGCCGCAAGATCACTTACTACAAGATGCTAACACCGGAGCACCGCGCAGAAATCGCGGTGGTGGTCGGCGCCACAGACCTCCGTTCCCAAGCTCGCTTTGCGGCGGGCCAATCCCCGAGTTCTCTGGAGCCAAGCTACGAGGAGGAGGAAGCCGATCCAATGTTCATGGCGGAGGTCGCGGCGCAGAAGGCCCCCGATGGGTATGAGACGATGGACATCGACTTCGTGCCAGCGTCCGAGTCCCGCATGGTGCAAGCGGACCAGTGGTTCAACATGGCGATATTAAAGGAGGACCGGGAGGCAGAGGCTCAAATCGACGTGGAGCGCGCACATGCCGCTGCCATCGAGGATCTTCTGCAGGCGAAACCGGATGTCGTGGATGTGAACCGGGCAGCGGAGCCTCAACTTGAGGTGGAGCGCGTGGATGCCGCTACCATCAAGGCCCTCTTGCAGGCAGAACCGGACGTCCTAGACTTGAACCGGACAACAGAGGCTTGACTCGATGCAGAGCGCGTGGATGCCGCTCTCATCGACGCCCTCCTGCAGGCGAAACCGGACGTCCTGGACTTGAACCGGGCGGCGGAGGCTCGACTCGACGCAGAGCGCGCGGATGCCGCTGCCATCGAGGCCCTCCTGCAGGCGGAACCGGACATCCTCGACTTGAACCGGGCTATGCCCTCGTCCGTGCAGAGCGCCCGCACGCTCCGCTTGAATGAGTGGCTGGAGGCCGAGGACAACCACGGTGCGGAGACACACGTCGGTTGGTTCGCGCCGGCAGCCAAAGACGACGAGGCCGTCTCTTTCCGCAAGCAGTGATAGTTTTTCTTTATGTTGTTGTTTTCATGGATCTTTTGCTGCGTAAAAACATATATTTGTTATGCAAGTCGCCTGACTTGGGTCAGTCTACCATTTCAGGCGGTTGGATGAATATCCTACGTCTCCTAACCCTTCTTTCCTTCTTCCTCACCTCTTCTTCTTCCCCAACAGACCACCGCACGGGCCGTACGGATACTCCCCAACATGCGGTTGGATAAACATACTCTATGAACGAAAATTATGTGTCAGCGATAGGATGGCTGAGTTTGGTGTGTCCACATGCGACAGCACGTGTCAGTGAGGGTGTGTTCCCTTGGTTGGGTTTGCGGCGTGCAGGAGCGACTGTGTGAGGGTGCAGTGCGACCGCGGCGTGCAGGAGCGACCGTGTGAGGGTGAGGTGTGACCGCGATAGCCATGCGCAAGTGTACCTCCTTCTCATTTTGAAAACTTTAGGCAAGCTTGGCAAAAATGTGTGGTGAAGTTTGGCAATGCAAGGCCTAAACCCAAACAGGATAAGTACGTACTCCCTCCGTTTCTTTTTAGTACGTACTAGGAGTACTAGTGTTAAAAAAGAAAGGCTGGGTTTTCCTTCGCGGGATTTAATCGATACAAACCTCGTTTCACGTGTCAATTAATGCGTATTTTCTTCTCCAAATACCAAAGAGCTAACCATCTCACTCCTCATCGCTTGATTAATGCAGCGCCATGCAAACCAACCTTCTCACTTCCGCATGCATGCAGGGGATATTAATGTCCTTGGTTGCTAACCCCATCAATTTTGCCTCGATTAGTGTTAGTGGCCCTTTCCAAATTGTAATTTTGATATACTGGCCTTGAGTACAAAAAAATGGAGGTAGTAACTATATTTGACTTCCTTCCCCATTGCGGTGACGTCGACGATATTTTTTTTGTGGTGGTTTGGCGAAGTGCGTTCGAAGGAGAACACCATTTGCATCCAGGAAGTCCTTTACTAGTACTACTAGGAGTAACTAATGCGGTGAGATGGCTTCTCGAAGAAGACGATGGAGAAGCGGAGTCAGCGAAGAGTGAAATGATGGTTGCTTCGTCCATGCTTTTGTGATTTGACGCCTCACTGCTTTGTGATTTGTGATAGAAGGGACAGGGGAGTAGACTCTGTGCTCTATACTGTAGTACTACATGCGTCCAAGCATGGGAGAAAGAGGAGAGACGTTGCATTTTTCTATTCCTTCAATCAATCAATCACGGAGCTTCGATTCCATCTTTTTCGCTTTGGCAACACCGTCCACAATGGTTCCCACGATGCCAAAAGCTATTTTCACATTTGGCTACACATTGTGGATGCCCTTAACCGTACCACTTGATTTTGCTCCTGTGTGCTATCTATACAACTCTCAATTATATTGATCTAAAAAATTATAGAATCGAGATTAGTAAAAAGGAGGTGATTTTGCCGCGCGGATGGCGGGGGAGGTTTCTTATTTGAGCAATGCTACATCGACGTAATGGTTTACGTAAAGTTACCAACTGATGTGATGTGGGACTATTTGATTGGATTAAAGGAGAGGATTAGGCCCACCCCACCTGAAAATCAGGGGGGCATATATAGATTAGATGGTAAGTATACATAGTAGCTACGTAGCCCTTTGTAAGTCTAGGATTAGGCTTCTTATTTTCGGAGGACGTTGTCCTGGCGGTTTGCTAACTTGCGGTCCCACGTGTCAGTGCTTTACCAAGACGATCCGCGTCCCACATGAGGCAGAACAACGGAAGAAGCAACATGTGGTTAAGTTGAAGAAGATGAGGGAGAAGCGGATTCAGCAACGAGTGAAATGATGGTTGCTTCGTCCCTCCAACTTAACTGCGGGAAAGGTGCAGCTTTGTGATTTGACGCCTCATTGCTCATTACTACGCCGGCACCATGACTGGGGTGCTTCACCCCGGCTGCTCTGCACTGTATTCCGGTATGGCACGTGGACCCGGTAGCTTGATGTCCCACATGTCGGCGAAAGGGACTAGAAGATTTATGAAAGCGAGCGCTCCACTCTTACGACGGAGGAGTAGACGACACGACGGCCCAGTGAATTGTCACTTGTACTGTACAGTACTAGTATAGTTTTGCTGTTTCACACGATCCATCGATACAAACCCGATTAAACAGGAAAGGGCGGGATTTTTCCCGCGCGGTAGATGATACTGACCATACATTTCAAAGGCAATTTTAATGTATGCAAAATGAATAATTATAAGTAACAATATGATATCTAGTAAAACTAAAAACACATATGATTTATTGTGTTAGAGTGTAGTAGTAGTGTTGTATTGCATAGTTGTTAGATGTAACATGCGAGAACGTGTAGAGATGTAGTTTTGGAGGGCATACAGAGAGAAAAGTGTAATACGGTCACCGAACTTCAGAATAAGCTGATTACGGTCACTATATACGTTTTGCGGTGTTTATACGGTCACTTGCTCATAGCTCAGCATCGGATTGCACTCTGTTGACCGGCCAAATAGTCTGCGTGGCGCCATGTTGACTAGTTAAATTGACCACGTTCGTTCTGGGTCCCACCTGTCAGTTCGCATAGGCAAAAGGTCAGATAAACACAAATTTACGCAGGCGCGACAAGGCTCCAACCCGTGCGCGGGAATCACCTGGTTGTGTATGTGTCTGTCAGGGCCTGATGTGTGCGCATGCACGTGTAGGTTGAGCACTTGAGCGTGAGAGTGTGTGTTGGTCGTGTGGTGTACTGGTGTGTGCATGCGTGCGTGCGTGTGTGCATGTGAGTGTTGCCTGCGTGCGTGTGAGTGTTGCGTGCGTGCGTGGCTGCGTGTGTATGTGTGAGTGTTGCATGTGTGCGTGGGTGCATGTGTTTGTGTGAGTGTTGCGTGGATGCAGTTCGTGTGTATGCGTGCGTCTTTGTATAATCACCACACCAGCTCCTGTGTATTAAAACAGACGGCTCAGCATACCAATACAAGGCCACCTTGTCCGCTGTGCCCGCGATCATGACTTCGAACCACCGTCCAAATATTTTTTTGTCATTTGTTTTCATTCTTACTAGCAAGATGCCCGTGCGTTGCACGTAACATCAAGATGCATTTGTATGACTTGTTTATCTTGTGAGAGAAAAGGATGAACGAGAGAAGGCCTTATTTGCAAATGTGGAGAGGTGTGTGGGTACCTTTTTGCAAAATTGCCATAGTTTCTTTCCTATCCGTCAGATATAAATCGGACGGCCTATATTGCAGGATGGTAGGCACACCATCATCACCAACTATGTTTTTTATAAGAGTGTATTTTATGTATTTTATAAGAGTGTAGATGTAGAGTAGATAGAAGTCGACAGGTGGGCACGATGGTAGTGAGATAATGTGATGCAATACTAGAGGTACCACGTGGAGCATTTAACTGGTCAACTAGTCATGTCATGAGCAAATACATAGTTGTACGGTGAGCCCGTGACTGCATAATAACCACTAAACATAAATGGTGACCGTAATGAGTGGATTTTGAAGTCCAATGTACGTATCGTGCTTTCGCTTCAAATACAATGATCGCCATTGCATATATCGCGAGAGAAAGATGAAACATGCCTGAATTTTCTGGGGGGCTTACTTTTAGAGGACCTAGAGATAGTTTTGTATGCATACGTGAAAGGGCGTACAGGGGGGTATGCGATGGAGAGAGAGATGCTCTTCGTTTCTCTTTATTATGACTAACTTTGTATATAGTATAAAAATATACAAATTCATAGTGCGGAATAAATATCATTGTGTGCACCATGCAATGCAAATTAGCGTTCGTACTCCTCCATATAACTTTGTAATGTTGTATATATGTAGAAACTCTAAAATATTTTTTTGGCCACACTTTATTCAAAAGGAATGTTTTATGCGAAATAAATGTGAAGAGAGGGCTTTTTAGATCAATGGGGTACGTGATGTAACATGTGTGAATGTGTAGTTGATGCATTTGGCGGGGCCTAGAGAGGTATGTGTGTGTATTACGTATTCGAGAGAGGCATGGATAGAGGGGCCGACGGGGGGGCGTGGGAGAGATAGCACGAGAAATGAGAGTGGTCTAGAGAGAGAGAGAGAGACGAATATGACGTCACGACAAGAGATTCCATTCCGTTGAGTGTGTATATGCAAGGGGGGAGGGAATAGAGGCACCAGGAGAAATTTTCTATGTGTGTGGTGTTTGTGTTGGTATTTGTGGGTGTGAGAAGATAATGAGACGTGGGGGCAGAGGGTGTGTCACCGTGTGAGGTCCGGTGGGTCGAGGTGAGGCCCTTCGTTCTGTTCCGTCCTGCGTCACATTGGTTGGCCCATGACACATTTAGGAAGACCCATGGATGACTAGTCGTACAAGACAAAGATAGCAGAATTGTGAAGGACTCTGTGTCCACTAACAAAGCCGGCTAGGATTTGTAACCCTAGGTTCTCGGACTAAGGTAACCCCTTTATCACTGATATTACTATTCATCCAACCTAACTTTAACGGCATCCTACAGAATGCTCTGCTAGAATCATACTCGTCAATTAGGAAGAGAGGTGTGAGACAATGCGTGAGAGACAGGCGTAAAGATAATGTGCGTACATGAGACACGTAGGCAGGTCCATGTATATAGAAAGGGTCGATGAGGGTTGTGCGTGTGTATGTTTGCGAGAGGAAGAGTGCTTGTGATAAAGGTTAGTGAAAACAGTTGTAAATGGTTACAAGAGAGAGGGAGGGTTATATCTAGAGCATGTGTGCGAGAAAGACACCTCGGGAGAGAGTGTGTGAGCATGTGTGAGAGACCACCGACGGAGAGTGAAACTACACGTAAAAGACTGCTCTACACATTGATTAAAGATATAAATTGTATCCAAATATTAGGATGGGATCATGATATTTGCAATTCGCGTAAGGAGCGGTCATTGATCCATCAGACATCTAGATTCTATCGAATTTGAGCATGTCTATGTTATTATTCGACACAATTGATCCACATAGTTAGTATTTTGAACTCCAGACAGTGCATCGCTTTAGCAATCGAATATAAACGTGAGTATAGTTCATGTTGTGTGTGTAAAGCACATTATACATACGAAAGTTACACAATGGACATTATAAATAGCTACTACCTATGAACTAGCATACATTTGAATTCAACTTAAGGTGGTTTAAAAAAATTGAATTCAACATGAAGTCCATTCAATTATTTGAATTTGATATCATGGCATTTGTAAACCATACCTAAATTATGGGGGCACCAATCTTTGCTCTGATTTTGTACATAATAGCATATGTAGTCGTGTACAAAATAGATTCAAATTTAGCTCCTCCATTCCAAAATAATCGTAGTTATAGGATTTTCAAGTGTAAAAATTTCAAAAAGAAGCGGATAATTTAATGAGGTTTTCAAACATACAAGGTCAAATATAACGTTGTATATTTAGGCCAATCCTCATAGTTCAAGAGTACTCTAAACGTGAATGCTTGTGTTTCAAAATTTCGAACGAAGCGCCAAAAGAGCCTCTACTCGCCCGAAACCGCGTGAGACCAATGTTTGGAAGTGCAAGGAAATTACTTTTCTAATAACTCCGACCCGTGAAACCTACCGGCTCGACGTCCAAAGGTCTAAACCAGGGTAGGTTTGTAGCTTCATCTAGACGCCACGCAACCGCATCCGAAAAACATTCATACACAATGGTGCCTAAGCACACATGCGCGCGGCCGAAATCGCTCCCGCCCACTATTTGGGACACCTGGGATTACCATCCTACCCCCGACCCGCAATTGGTCCCAAATTTAAGAGGGGGGCAAAGTATGTACTTTCCCCAAATTTCAAACAAGCGCGTCCCATCTTCTGTTCAAAAAAGCCAAAAACAAGCGCGTCCCTGACCGAAACATGGTTCCCCCCACCCGTCTGATTCCCCATTCGTACTCCGTGGGCGCCAAAACTACCTCTCAACCAGCTGCGAAACCCCGGCGTCCTCCGTCCGCCACCCCATCCCACCCATCCACCGCCGCACTCCTCCACCACGCCGGAGCCGATACCCCGACGTCGTCGTCCACCGCAACCTCAACCGCAACGCCCTCCACGGCTAGTACTTGAAGCCGAGGCCGAGCCATCCGTACCCGAGACAGTTCAACCACGCCGTCCTGCACCTCACCGCCGTCGCTCCAACTTCGCCACCCTCCACCGCACCGGAGTTGTTCCTGCTACGCCGTCCTTCGCCGCCTCGGATCTACTTCCCCTCCGCCGACATACGGCCACGGCAAC
Source organism: Triticum urartu (assembly GCF_003073215.2). Taxonomy (NCBI): domain Eukaryota; kingdom Viridiplantae; phylum Streptophyta; class Magnoliopsida; order Poales; family Poaceae; genus Triticum; species Triticum urartu. The sequence goes on from NC_053028.1 coordinate 115,851,875, forward strand.
ACAGTCAACAATTTGGCCATGGGTTCATCCAAGCATGCACCCTCCAGAACATCGGTTTCCCCGGTAAAAACAAGAAGATCGGCGCGACATGTGGGGGTGACCACATCGGCAACCGAAAAAGGTACTCCTCTTCCCTTATTCGTGCAAATCTTATGTCTCTGCTTGCACGGTATTCATCCCACAGAAGACACTAGTGAACCGCTTCTTCTTGATACTAGATGTTCCTAGTAACTCGCGATGCACAAGGTTTCTCCTCATATACTATTTCACCTTAGCTAGAGGTCCGTCGCCCCCCTGAATTTCAATTTCTGGCCACTTGATTCCCAATTAACGGAAGCATTCCCCGGCGTAACAGGCGCTAGTACGCCTATTACGCCGGGGAAGCAGCACCTTGGTGTTTATCATAGGGGCATGTGCGGCCTAGAGCTACTGGCACCTGATCTTGAGGTCGGCCGGGATTAAAGGGAGGTAGACGAAGGCCATCTGCCCGTTCCTTATAGATCGGACGGTTCATTAAAAAAATCGACTGACCTATCTATTTTCAGTCGACTGTTATCTTAGATATGACCACATGTGGTGGTGTGCTGGAGGAGTACCTGCATTTCCTGTGCTCGTATATTACAAAATCATACGGAGTACAATCTAATTTTGTTTGCCATGCAATGTTGTAGAGCTATCATATGTCTCCTGTCATTTATTTTTCAGCCACCTGCTATCTGCTACTTTTACAGTGCACTAGTTCTGCACACACTTCACCCTTACTCTCACTGTTGTGTTTTTATGTAAGGGTATTTCAGACTCTGCTGCCATGAGAGAAGCCAAAAAGAAAAGAGATAAGTCGCTCCAGCTTGTTGTGCAGCTAGGCAAGACACGTTTCAACACTTTAATGGGTGCAGTGTCAGCAGATGGAGACGGGGAACGTAGCTCTGGAGTTGATGACCTCGCTCGCAATGAACCACCACCCCAGGTGCTTGCTTTAACTTCGCGGTGTCATATGTGGTTGCATGTTCCATATGGTGTCTAGCTTGTATTCGAAAGGCCGAAGTCGATAAGATAAGGAAAGATATTTTTTACATGAACCACCATCCCATGAGCACCAGAAGACAAATAGCTAGTCAGGGCACTGGCCGAGCCAGTGACAAGCCCAGCAAAGATAGGCATCACCTGGAAGCCAACTAAAAAGCTGCAATGGTGGCGAAGCAGCCCGCCTCCCACCCGGTTCTCAAGTCCTAGATGATCATGCTCACCACTCCAGCCGGATGTCTAGCTTGTATTGCTTCCAATTTGGTTAAATTGCATCTGCTTAGCTTACACATTATACCTTTGAATATGACATGCCTTTCTGTTTTTGGTACATACTAGTACATCTATGTATTAACCATGTTCTTACATCAAACTAATGTTCTTGTGTATCCCTCATCAATCACTTATGACGAGGCAGGCAGGCAAGGGGACTACTCCTCATTTAAAGAATGCAGCGTCAGCCTCCCGACATGATTCTCAAGAAACAGAAATGCTACATGAAGATAGTGAACGTAGCTCTGTAGTTGATTACAGAATTTCCCCTACACTAGCATCGCAGGTGCTTGCTCTAACTTGGCAGCGTGATATGTGGTTGCATGTTGCACATGGTGTCTAGATTGTAATTCTTCCAATCTGGTTAAACTTCATGTGCTAGTCTGCTTAGCTTATACATTATACCTGTTAATGTGACATGCCTTCCTATATTTAGTACATAGTACATCTGTCTATTAAGCATGTCCTTACATAAAACTATTGTTTTTTTATCCCGCATCAATCAACATGACGAGACACCTTTAGTATATGCAGTGCGATATTAGTTGCATCTTTCATATGATTTATAGCATGCGCTGCTTCTAATTTGTTGAAATTCCATTTATGATGGGACGCTTTTAACTTGGCAGAGTCATATTGGTTGCATCTTTCATGTGGTGCCTAGCTTGCATTGCTTCTTATTTGCTCGAATGGTTTCTTCTTAGTTTACACAAACAGTTGTGAACATGCCATGCCGTCCTGTTTTTCGTACATATTCCATCCTGGTATCATGTGTTTGCCTTACATCAAAGTAGTGATTGTTAGTATCATGCATGAACGAGTTCTAAAGAGACAATTTTATTGCTTTTTCTTGTCGGTTTTACTTGACAATTCAAAATCAATAAAGCGGAAGGAAGTTAGCAAGGCAGCGGATAAAGGTGCTCCTTCCGAATGGAGGGCCTCTATAGTTTCTACTCCTCCACACCCCCAAGATGATTTCCAAGACAACACATGCATAGACACTCAACAAAGCTGTGTTTATGATGAGCACGTCTCCCCTAGTGCAACATCACCGGTGCTCCCTCTAACTTGGCATTGTTATATGTGGTTGCATGTTATGTGTGATGTCTAGCTTGTATTGCTTCTAATTTTGTTGAATTCCATTTGCTTACTTTACACATTATACTTGAGTAAGACACGTGTTCCTGTTTCTAGAACATACAATATATGTCTATCACACCATGTTCTTACATCATATTACTACTGTTGTGTAACATGCAACAATCATAAGACACGTTTGACTTCAGAGTGTGATATAGGTTACATCTCACATTCTTTTCTAGCTTGTACTACTAATTTGTTGAAATGGCACTTATGATGAGACAGTTTTAACTTGGTAGAGTGATATTCGTTGCGTCTTTCATATGGTGTCTAGCTTTCATTGCTTCTAATTTGTTGAAATGCCTTCTCCTTAGTTTACACATCAGAAGCTGTGAATATGCAATGCTGTGAATATGCAATGGCACTAATGACGAGAGACCTCTAACATGGTAGTGTGATGTTGTTTGCATCTTGCGTATGATTTATTTCTTGTACTGCTTCACATTTGTTTAAACACCATTTATGATGAGACACTGTTAATTTGGCAGAGCGATATTTGTAGCATCTTTCATATGGTGTCTACCTTCCATTGCATTGCTTCTAATTTGGTGAAATGTCTTCTTCTTAGTTTACACATCATAGTTCTGGTTATTCTCTTCCGTCCTGTTTTTCATACATATTACATCCTCCTATCATGTGGTTGTCTAACATCAAAGTTCAGTTCGTCTGCATCACGCATCAATTTGTTCTGAAGAACTAAATTGTTATTCGTTTTTCTTGTCGGCTTGACTTAACATGGCACAGAGAAAGAGGAAGAAACACAGAATGGCAGGGAATGAGAAGCGGATGAATCCTGCAGATTCTGCTGGTACTGATGGTGCAATAGAAGGTCAAAGTCCAGCAGAAAATTCTACAAACACGGCATCCCATGCTACACGAGTTGCAAAAAAAGACAAACAGAAACAAATAGCTGCCACCAAACAAGCAGAGACAGCCCTAGTTCTTGCAACACCTACCACAGTACTACCAGCTGCACGACGTACTCGTGCGTCAACTGAGCTAGCAGCACGTTCCCAAGCTCCCTTGCCACCTGACACTACTTCCCAAGCACTCTTGACACAAGACGAGTTGGCAATATCAGATGAACCTTGTGAGCTTCAACAGCAAGAAGGTAGTTGCTGGAGTCAAGTTACAGTTGCATGCTTCTTTATATGTAGTCTCACAGTTTGATGTACACTAACACTTCCTATGTTTGTTGTTGGACTAGCACCTAGGCGCAAGAGGAAACAAACATCAGGGATAATGCTCGATAGGTTAACTAAATCTAGAGGAGGAAGAATGGAGATCCGTTTTGAGGCAGGTTTAAAAAGGCCACGTGATGCTACAGAGTCAGCCAAGTTAGTATCAGAGGCAGCGGTTGCTGTTAGGTGTCATGTACGTATCCTCCCAACATGGATTCAGTACAGGAATGACAAAGACGAAACCCAGTTCAACACCTTCCTCGACCATTTATCTGTAAGTATGGTTATGTATGGAAACTAGTAATATCGTCTTGCTCTGTCCTCATACTTTCTAGGTTGCTGATAATGAGACTCCCATAATTTTCAATAGATGAGGTTCAAGTTGGATAGCCAAGATGATGCAACTAGACAAGCTTTCACCCATGTTTTCAAGTCTGCTCTGCGACAGTATCAGTATAACTTGAGGAAAACTCACTTTGAAGGCAAGGCTAACAGTGAACTTGCCCAAACATCTCCAATGGAAAATATATCTGATGAAGACTGGAGAGGCCTCGTTAAACACTGGTCCGATCCGAAGTATCAGGTACATTATATATATGTCATCAGATCACATGTTGAAGTCCTATTTACGCATGTGCCATACAAATCTATCTTCTTGTAGGTGAACTGTTCAAAGAACAAGGCCAACCGTAGAAAGTGATATTCCAACATACGACAGGATCTCGTAGCTATATTGCACACTACGAGGCTCTTGTAATTAGCTGCTGTTTCACTCTTTTCGTTCTACCATATTATCAGATCTATATTGACTTGTTCCAAATGCAGAGGAAAGCCCGTAAGGACCAAAAAGTACCTGAACCAAATGCCGTGGAAATCTTCAAGGACTGTCACACCAGCAAGAAGAAGGGCATGACTACACCAGTCAAAGCCGCTATTGTAAGTCCTTAATCATCATGCCTTTTAACTACTACTTACTCTGACTTGTGCCTTGAACTGCATGGTTTGCAGCAAATGTCTATTACTCTTTTCAATTTTATACACAATTGTCTTAGCGTATCATTTCACCTTACAAGGTTTAAAAGAGAGGAGTGATGTTCCTTTCATCTTGACCCGTAATCTAGTTCCGTGTTGGACTTGCCCACACAACGTTACAATTGCCTGTTTGTCTGTTCTTAGTTGTTTTGTGATATGAATGACGTCATACTATGCTTACCGTATTATAAAATTCGTCTCTTCATCCTTAGCCCTCAATAAAATGTGAAGAAATAGACAATACATTAGCGATGGTACATGGTCATATGTTTGGAACCTGGTTTTATTATGTACTTTGCAATAAAATACAACTAATATTTTACATGGGTTCACCAGAATAAGTTCTGTATATAGACCAAAGCTATTTTGTTTGGTTTTGCTGCCTCCTTAATATCTTTTGTTCTGGTACTACTAATGTAAAACCTCAACTTTTCAGCGAGCTATGGAAAAAATGGTGGAACCACCACCTTCTGAAGGTGGCAAGGCAACTATAACGGCAATGTCAGCTCTTGCTGCAGTGGGTCAGTACCTGTCCACTAACAGTGCCAAAAGCACGTTCCTGCGTAATACCGGGTTGGTTGTTAAGGCAATATTGTCCAAACTGCCTCATGATCAAGATATGCAAGCTCAAACACTACAAGAAATCTGTTAATACATGACGGATCTAATCCGTCACGCATAAGTGAAAAACTGTCATGGGTGTCCATACATGACGGATATGAAATCCGTCATGTATATCGCATCATAATTTGACATAGTACCTTCCTTGACGATTTCTGACCGTCATGGATTTACACCAGGCCTGCCCAGGCCCAAACCATTGTGACGGAGCAGACCGTCATGGATTGTTGCCACATAGGATTTTCGATTGCCACATGGCTGCCTACATGGATACTGTTCTTCGTCATAAAATTCATCATAGATTTAGGTACAATATAGAGCCCATTAGCCCATTTATTTTGGCCTAATTTTGACCCATTATGTATTTAGCGTAATGCATCACCAGTTTTGACCCAAGAGAGTATTTGCTATGTGTCAAACAGTACACAGTTCATCCAGTAAAAAGCCATCTGTATGTATCAACATCATAGTTTATAAAATCCTCCAAAATCCTCTATGAAATGGTAACTTACAACATAGATTAACAAAATATATCACACATCAAGGTTAGGAACCAGTACAATCCATTTTACATCAACAAAACATATAAACTATTGAGACTTATTCATTGTTCTTGTCCTCAGCTCTCTGTGGCAACTATGATGTCGTGGTTGATTGTGATAGGCAACACCGAGTAGCTCGCTACCTAGCATATTTACAAGAATATTAGATACTTGTAGATATGAATAGATAGTACAAAAAAGAGAATTACAGCAAAGATAAAAAAGAATTACATGTCCAAGATTATTAAATCTTTATATTAACAATACTTGCTGCCGACTTGAACATCATAGTACTATTATGTTTAACAGGAAACAATAATGAAATGAAGCAGTATATATGATAACGAGATGACAGCTTGCATGAGAACTACAAATTTAGTCTATATACATGGCTTAAAAATTACTTCACTGTTATAAAGGTACAAGCCAAATCAGAACACAGGAACAAAAGGTGATGGCCACCCTAGTAGTGTATCGAAGCAAAATGCAAGGTTATTAAGGTACAAGCTGAAGTCTGAAGTTTCTTTCTTCATTGGTTCATCGTGTACAGATTGCATTTTAGATATGTTCAGACTAGGAGAACCAAAAATGTATCACCATGAAACAGAAGGCACTACTTAACTACAAAATACTAGCACATACCCTCCAACAATTTCATATTTAATATCTTCATTGCAAATTAGAAGCATTTCTATGTTTCTTGTGATCTTAATTAGTGTATGCCGGCTTGAACGCGCATATACATAATAGTAAAAAGTCACCTTAGTTTGTGCAAGCTATAATACTTCATGCACTCTCTTAATTAAGTATGACATGGGATCTCAGGGGACTTACATGTACGCCATGGAGTAGCAATCACTAAGCTATTTTGATGGAATTGCATAAGGCCGTATTTTTTATCAAACATCTCAGCAAACATGTGAAAGGCACACCTACAATAGGAATATTTCAGCATCTTCACCTATGCGGCAGCACGCCGTGTAACAAGAAATCACATACAGTAGGATTGTTTTTATATCAAATCAAGGCCTACAAATGTGCATAGACATTCAGTGGTGGATGTTGTGATTTACACACATCAATATTACACCACTTTGAATTTTCTTGGAACCATTCTGAAAAAGGAGCCTCCGCTTTCTGTGTATATGCTTGCAAAAACAATATATACCAATGACCTCCACTAAACAATGGCTTTAAAAACCAAGTTAACCACATGAGAACAAATCTAGATAATAACAAAGATATATCAGCTGGGCAAAATATGGATGCTCAAGGCACGTGTAGATACAAACTATGGCTGAACTATTTTAAGAGGGTTAAGAGGGAAAATCTTCAAGCACTATACGTATCTAACTCTGCACTGATTTCCATTATAAACAAATAAAACAGAGTAAAGGACAGGAAAAGGTTTATTTTTACATCTTGTCAGACGGAGGCACTTAATACGTATTATCCTAAACTTGGTGACATGTACTTGAAACAAGGAATTCATCATCAAATTGTGATATATATTAAATTGAGCAAAGATCAGGAGCCTATTTGTATGCATCAATTATATAAGCGGATGAAGTACAAGGATGTCACCTACTTCTAGGTACGCATATAAAAACTAGCATCATCAATTGTATAAACAGCTTGGCATTAACCCAGTAACAATCAAACGTGAGTTGTACCAGATTTTGATGTTACCAATAACTGATAATACATAGTCGTCAGCTATTTTGGCTTCCCCTTTTCCTTCAAGTAGTGTTTTTCTTCCAAAGGGACTTGTCTTTCATAACAAAACGTACAAAAATACAACACTTATATTTGCTGAAAACAAATGGGATCAAACCAAGCATTCCATGGCGACAAGCACCACCATCATCTTGGTACAATAGCATGAAATTCATGTGTCAGAAATTTCATCAACTTGATTGTGTGGAAATCAATCTGATGGCTATTTTCACCACATAACAAATAGAAAGTTTGCACATATTATATAACAGAGAAGCAGTGTAATAGCAGGCCTAGTTAACAAACAATCTACTCTTGGTCAATCAGTTGAGTGAGATGAATGAATTACTTTACCTCCATAAACAAGAAAAATCGAAGGAACCAACAGGGGCATCTCATACACATTTACTTATTAAACTAGTAGTTTCTTAACTAAGTAGCAGATCTGACAAATTCTACACTACTAGTGCTCACACGGTGAGAGAAGAAAAACAAAATATCCAGCGATGCTATCCTATCGATGGCTGTAACTTGCGACTATCAGGAAACAAAGTGACCACGTTCTGCATCAGGTTCAGACAAATAAAATTCGAGAGCCCCTGGAGAACTATCCAAGAGCAGAGCAGCAAGCATTTGGAAAGAAAAGAAAATAGAGCGAGAGGGTTGACCTTCTTGTTTTGTGGGGAATCATGGTGGGCGGGGCAGATGACCTCGCTGTCGATCTCGTCCAGCTCGTGGGGCTCGAGCGTGGGGTCCCAGTCGTCGACGTGTATGGATGTGGAGAGGGGAAGAGCCCCTGCTGATCTGAATCAAAGAAAAAAAGTCTATTGGAATGGGAGAGAGAAGGAAGGAATGAAGGAGAGAGGAATCGACGGGGAGAAGTAGGGAGGGACCCTGTGCGGTGCGTCGTCGTCTCCGGCGACGTCGAACTCGGGCCTCCCGCAGGTCACAGTCGTCGTCCTCTCCTCGTCCGGCGCTTGCTGCTGCGAATCTCCGGATGGCGAGGCAGCTTCACCACCTGGGAGATGGAGGAGGGAGGCCCTTGCCGCAGATCCATGGACCTGGTCCTTGGTTGTGAGCAGCAGAGGAGCACCGCAGCAGCTAGGGTTAGCCACCACTTCCATCGGTCCGCTGTCGCCGCCGTCGACATGGATCTCGGGCTGCCGTCGTCGGTTGGAGGCAGGGAGTTGGAGGCAGAGGACCGGGACAAGGAGAGTAGATATGCAGCGGCGGCGGATGGAGGAAGGAGATTGGGCAGTAGTGTTTTAGGTTTAGCTTTTATATACATGAAACGTTTAGGGCCTTGGGTGGGCTTTTGGTGGGCTTGCGGGGTTGTACTGGGCCATTCATGACGATTTCTGATACTGTCATCGGAAATCCGTCATGCATTAACAGGTTTCTTGTAGTGAAAGCAATGTTGTATCTACGCTCCAGACACAAGTCCATTCCCTAACAGAGACCCTTTGTGAAACAAGGAGAAACATTGCTCAATGTCATCAAGATATGCATGGTTTTGAAACCAGACTATCAGACATTTGCTATGTTGTTCAGGAGCCTAGGGGAAATGAAGGCGAGGGTTATGGTGCTCAATCGGACAATACAGCATGAAAGCATAATAGTCAGGTCAAATGAACTGAGCTTCTGAACTTCTGGTGGTGCATTTATCTGCTAGACTGTTAAGTTTTATGCCAACCTTCCTTTTGTTATATAGTTGTAATTTGTTTTGGTGCGATACAAAATGTATTCTTAACGTGCAGCCACCGCCTGAAGAAAACAGCAAGCCATTTTTTTATAGTGTAGGGTGTTCCCTATATTTGCACTGGTGGCGATCTTTGATGCCGAGTGGATGTAATCTGTGCAATCGCCTTAATAGCCTAGCGTTAGTTTTGGCCTTATTTATTTCCTAGTCTTCTTTTTCCCTGGTTTGCTAGTGGTTGCAACTACCATGGGCCATATACGGGTTGTAGGATCCATGGGTCACCTACGGGCCGTCGATAAATGGGCCTGTAATCGGTGGGCCTCGGGCCATCGGATAAATGTGTCTCCATGGTCCATAATCGGGCGTAATTGGCATTGGCCCAGCACGGTAACAGGCCGTAGGACAGCAAAGGCTTAATTCTGTCACAGGCATAACGGGTCATTAATGGGCCAGAATATAGGACGGGCTGGAAAAGGGGCAATGGGTTAGCATGCCAGAAACGGGCCGACTCTTGCCATGGGCCGATTTTGGCCCATTAGGGTAACAGGCCAGTAACGGGCCGACTCTTGCCATGGGCCGAATTTGGCCCATTAGTGGAACAGGCCAGTAACGGACCGGAAGTAATCGAGGGCCGAAAAGGAGCCCAAGAACGTATGTGCCGTAAATAGGCTGAAAGCTAACACGAGCTGGAAACGGCCCATGTAAATCATGGGCCGTTAACGGGTATAAAGAAAATTACTGTTCATTATGGGCTAGACTCACCGTGGGCCTGTAATGGGCCGAAAGATACGAAGGCCTCATATGGGCCGAAAGACGTCATGGGCCATACATGGGCCGAAAGTGAAATCGGCTGGTATTATATTCGACGGCCCACATGATGTTGTTGGGCCGATTTCCTTTAGGGCCTAACGGGCTGTGAGTTAACGGGCCGTAAAATGGGCTATTTGCGAAGAGACCGCTAACAGGCTTTTCATGGGCCAGCCCGTTAACTTTTGACCAAGTCAAACGGGCCGCCTTTGTAAGCTAAATGGGCCACTGTTGGGCCGTGCCACATGTCGACATATCATAGGCGCCTATCTGACCCACTGACGAGCTGACACGTGTTTCGTCCGGCCAATAAGAATTTTACACGTGGAAATTTCCCATTGGTCGGGGCTGTTAACGGGTTATCGGATCCAAAACCCGACCCGATAGCTTGACGGCGTTCCGTTAAGGTGGATGCCACGTGTCGGTCACCCTTGACGAAAGCACTTCTGTGACGCGCGATTTATCGTCATGGAAGTGGACACTTCCGTGATGATAATTTTGGTAATGTCATGGAACACTTCTACGACAACACAAGTATGAGTATCTTGATTCTGTCATAACTTTGTCATGGATGTACATGCATGACAAAAAAAGTGACCTAGTGTGACAAACACGTATCATCACGGAAGTGTATTTTTTTGTAGTGATGTAAGACACCATATGCATGATATGAGCAGTATAACCGTGCCAAGTTAGAGCATACACCTCAGTGGGGGAATAGGACTAGTCATCTGTCTCTGAATCCATCTCTGAGGAGCTATCGAGATCCAACAAGAGATCTGCTTTGACAGGTAGCACTGTCGGCTCTGAAGGCCTTGTTTTCACTCCAGATATTTCCATCTCCCACCCAAATGGCTGATTCACAGGAAGAGTAATTTAATGTACAAACATTGTCGACAAATGGAAATGTAATGAAGAAAAGGATGGGCAAGATATCATTCAAATATATGATGCCTGGTTAAATAGGATGGCATTGCACATTTCACATATATTATGGCTGGCTAAAAGACATGAGACTGCATAATTCCCATATATGATATAGAAACTAAATAGGTGGCATTACAGAACATGTCTAAACTAAGCAGATGACATATATGATGTCAAAAGTAGGCACTGCAAGGCAACATATGCATGATATGACTAACATCATCATGCCAAGGTAGAGAAAACACCTTGGGGTAAATAGGAGTGGTCAGCGGCGTCCGAATCCGCCTCAGAACAGATATCTTCCTCTGGATTACAATCTGGAGAGGGGTGGGGAGGGTTTGCCATTGAACCCACCATGGAGCGATGTCTGCATGACATTGTATTGCCGCACAAAACTCTTCTCTTTTTCTCTACATGTTCAGCATGACTGTGTACAATATCTGACATGCATACGAAAAAATATGGTGAGATTATGTAAGGAGAGCATGCAGAAATTTAGAGTGATGGTAACAACCAGTGGATCGATGTTTTTCCGTTGAACCAAAATAGCCCTAATGGATCGACGTGAATGTATAGTAATAAGTGATGCAACAAGTGTACAACCTCTTTGCCGTAGCCGTGTCGACCTCAGCATCATTGGGTTGGTCGCTGAAGCAGTTGAGGCAGAGGTGGATATCGGAGGTGTGGAGGAAGATCTGAGGAATCTGTAGATGGCGTCTAGGGCACTGCTCTGTTGTGATGGATCGTTATGTCGTTGGAGCAGCTCCAGTGAGCCGTAAGACGTCAAGGCTGAAGCAGCACAAGACAGACATCATCAATCCCAAGTGGTATTCTAATAGCATCTCGAATAGATGATGTAAAATGGATGTAAAATTAACATCACCAAAAACCACCTGACTACAACAGATGAGGTAAAAATTGTTGACTCTGAACTTAACTGTCGAAACTGAAATTTACTGTGGAATCTGAATGGTACTGTCGAAACTGAACGCAACGGTAGCAGAGAGGCACTTGACATGTAGTTTAGGGAGGGCCTGCAGTTCATCTTCAATTTGCACCCCCCCTGAGCCGCCAGCCGCCACCGGCCGAACCGCCGGCCCCAGCGCTGCCTCGCCGCCCCGAAACAACTCGCCACCGCCGCCCCGGCTAGCCCTCTAGGCCCCCCACCCCACCCACCCCCCCACCCCCACCCTGAACCCTAAGATAGATAGTGGGGTACCTCTCCGGCGAGCCCCCATCCCCGCTGTGGGTGGTTCTTCCTTAACTCCGGTGAGCCCCCCAACCCCTGAAAATCGACTGACCCAAAAGTCGATTCAGTCGACTGAAGTGTGGCTTAATCAGAGCAGAGCAGCAGCACGAGCGAGGGGGAAAGCAGCAGCAGCAGCTGGGCGAGTGAGAGCCGGAGCAGCAGCAGCAGATCCGGCTGGTATGGACGCCGCCGCCGAAGGGGCCTCGCACTGGGGGAGAGCCGCCGTGGAGATGTCACCCGCGGCACCGGCTTCAAGGTAGCCGCTCAATGGGGGTGCGGGATGGAGCACCATCGGCGCCGGGAGGTCGAGTTAAAGAGAAGGTGCGATGCGATGAGTGTACAACCTCTTTGGTGGCGCCGAGTAGGCCTCGTCTTCGTCCGAGGAGTCGGTGAGGATGCTGCTGTTCCGGTGGAGCAGGTTAAGGCGGCGCTGTGGGGATGGAGCAGCCATGATAGACGAGGCGATCGTCGAAGCAGCTCCTTGGAGGTGGAGGACGGGCGGCTGAACTGGCGGGATGGCGAGATGGACGACGGATCCTCATCCGGGGAGGTGGACGAGGGATGTTGAGTTGTTGCGGTGGACGACGTCGGTGGGGAAGAGGCTCCGGCTGGGCAGCAGTGACGTGGCGGACGGAGGAGGGTGGGGTTTCGCGGCTGGAGCGGAGAGGTTATGGCGGCCTGGGATTTTGAATGGCAAAACGGGGGCGATGGGAGGGGGTGAAGCATGACTTAGGAACGCGCTTATCCAAAATGTAGGGTGTGTTGCAAAAGTACCCCCCACCAATTTAAACTAGCGGCCCTTTTGGCTCAGGGTTAGAAGGGGGATTTCGGGTGTTGGGATTTGGCAGCTGGAGGGAGTTTTTGCCCGCGTTGTAATTTCGTGGATAGAAAGGCGCAGGTTGTGAAGGCGCCAGTTTTGGGAGCACGATATCTGAATTTTCGGAATATAACAAGACGTGGGTTGAATTTTAGGGACAAGCCTAACGTGTAGTAATATTGTACTTGTACGTACCAAATCAATTCGCACTTCCCTCAACCAAAAAGAAAACGAATAAAATAAAACTATTCACACCACACAAAGAGAGAGTCTTGCCCCGTTTTACTATACAAATGCTATTCAAAGCTACTCCCTCCTTCCATCTATATAGGGCCTAATGCGTTTTTCGATGCTAACTTTGACAAAATATTAGAGCAATGATATATGACATGCAACTTACACAAAGCACACCGTTAAATTCGTCTGTGAAAGATTCTTTCAATGATATAATTTTCACATTGTGCATGTCATGTACTGTTAATCTTGTCAATAGTGAAAGGCGGTCTTAAAAATCTCATTACGCCCTATATAGATGGAAGGAGGGAGTATGAATCCATGTTATGTCCGATTAAATTTTTTCGCTTGCTGAATAATGCATGTAACCAACTCATACCAACATTTTAGTGCATTCCAAATGTGTATACTACCGCTGCAATTCAAACTAAATTTGAATTCGTTTCTCTATTTCAATAAGAATCTACAATCATGATAGTTGCCAACTTCAACCATCATAGTTTCCTTGCTATCGGCCAGATATAAATCAGACGGCCTATAATGCAGGATGGCAGGCACACCATCATCAACAACTCCGTTTTTTATAAGAGTAGAGATAAAATATATTAAATGTAGTATACCATGTTCATAACCACACCATGTGTAGCACCGTTATATATATTCACACATCCGTCGTTTTGAAACACTATGATAAATTCTTCAAATATCCGAATTCGCTTTTTATAATGAAGTATATATGATCTCTATTCGTCTTTTACACCCACACAACCCTCTTATCTTTGTAGCTAGCGCTAACTTTCTCTTGTGCATGCACACGCCCGCATCCCTCTCACCCTCCCTTAGCATTCTCTAGCTCCATCGCGTAAATTTGTCTTTTCACTTTAGGTCGTTCACCCACGGTGTGTGTAGGCCCCCAGCTCCTTCTTTACGGCACACATCGATCGATATGCCTCTCTATCCCGGTGTGCCTAGCACAAACACAAGCTTCCCCTCTTCTCTTGTCACCGTCCATGCCTCACTCCCACCACTCTTTTCATTGTACTCGTACTCGCACACTCCTCCCCCTCGATATAGTGTGCCTCTCGTACCACCTCCTACATGCATCCCTCTCTCTCTATCCTTCTCCTCGTGCCTCATTTGCTTCTAACACACACATGCTTGTATACCGACCGATCTCCCAACATATACCTAGATCGACTTTAACAACCCCGCCCCCATCGATCGACGTACCTCACAAGTTATGTCTCTCCTTTCTCTTACAAAGGGCGATTGATCTTCCTATGTAGTTATGTCTGCTTACCACAGCCACATCGTCCCCCCCCGGTGACGAGTGTACACATTCACAAGTTCCCACTCGCAGTTGGACCCAATGTAAACAACCCAATCTCCATTTGCGCCCGCCCAAGCCTTGCCCTCAAGAGATGGCATCTCAACATCATACGTATCATTATCAAGCGGCATCAACTGGCACAGGGCGAGGCCTCCATTGTGCTGGCGCCAGTCATCAGGGTCACGGTGAAGAAGATAGGGGAGATCAAACCGCTCCTTGACTCTTGGGTTCTTTGTAATGATGTTATTAGTTGAGTCGAGAATGGGCTTGAACGAACCTGCCATGCTAGCCGAGGTGATGACGTCGCACCGATCAATGAGTTCCTCCACCATGTCATCTTTCAGATCGGGGCAACAATAACGGGGTCGTTTCTGGCCTACTCCCTCCATGGAGAAGAAGATCGAACAATGGCAGAAGAAAGGGTGAAGGGTTGAAGGAAAATGGAGGAGGGAGAGGAAGAGTGTGCGATAGCAGTTCCAAATCGAGAGGAAAAGGAGAAGAGTCGGTGGACGGTTGCGAGTTTGCCACGGTTCACGAAGAGGCGCCCCGGCCTACACGTCCATTCGGAAATACTCCTACTACTCGCCGTCGTCTCACTGATATGTTGGAATGGGACCACATGTCAACGAAACATGGTGTGTAATTTCTCGTGCAAAATGCGATCTGGCCGCGTTGGCCCGAGGTGCTGCATTAGTTATCGACCTTTGTTTTTTTAATGGCGTGCCGATCAGTTTTGAAGCAAGACTAACTGGTACTGTACATGGAGAGGATGACAACAGGGACCCGCCAAGGTCATGGCAGTACGCAAGCAAGTGCCTCCTTATTTCAAGCCAATAAAAAATGGCTCCTCCTAGTGGATTTCTGACATCTGGATCCCATGTCATTGTCAACGTAGTCAATAAACGAGAGAATTGCACAACGAGCGGCTGACACCAGGGACCCAGCAGCTCGCCCAGTTATTTTTGTTTTGGGTTAATTTGATAAATGCCACTCCAAATCTGGTGTATCCGAGAAATGCCACTGCAATTTCCAAACTTTGAAAAATGCCATTTCATGCCATTTCTAGTGGCATTTTTCGAAGTCTGGAGTGGCGTTTTTCAAAGTTTGCAAACTGCAGTGGCGTTTTTCAAAGTTTGCAAAAATTGCAGTGGCATTTCAAAGTTTGGGTCAATGTGGTCAACAACCGAATTCCATCGGAAGAATACTGTACGTGGAGAGGCTGACAGCTCGGTCCACGGTAGCCGCAAGGAAGTGCCTCCTTATTATGCGGAAAATAATTATTCCTCCACCTCACAATAGGGACCCACCGGACACCCACCAGTATATCGCGAAATAAATGTTTCCCCTGACTGCTGGGACCCACCCGACGGGCCACCGTATTTCGCGAAATAAAACGTTCCCCTGCTGTCAGCTCGGTGTTGGGGAACGTAGTAATTTCAAAAATTTCCTACGCACACGCAAGATCATGGTGATGCATAGCAACGAGAAGGGAGAGTGTTATCTACGTACCCTTGTAGATCGGAAGCGGAAGCGTTAGCACAATGCGGTTGATGTAGTCGTACGTCTTCACGGCCCGACCGATCAAGCACCGAAACTACGGCACCTCCGAGTTCTAGCACACGTTCAGCTCGATGAAGGTCCCCGGACTCTGGTCCAGCAAAGTGTCGGGGAAGAGTTCTGTCAGCACGACGGCGTGGTGACGATCTTGATGTTCTACCGTCGCAGGGCTTCGCCTAAGAACCGCTACAATATTATCGAGGATTATGGTGGAGGGGGGCACCACACACGGCTAAGAGAACGATCACGAAGATCAACTTGTGTGTCTAGAGGTGCCCCCCTGCCCCCGTATATAAAGGAACAAGGGGGGTGCGGCCGGCCCTAGGAGGAGGCGCGCAGGAGGAGTCCTACTCCTACCGGGAGTAGGACTCCCCCCCTTTCCCTAGTTGGATTAGGACTTGGGGGGAAGGAGGAGAGGGAAGAAAGGAAAGGGGGGGCGCCTCCCCCCTCCTTGTCCAATTCAGACTTGGGGGGGAGGGCGCGTGGCAGCCCCTTGGCCTCCTCTCCTCTTCCTCCACTAGGCCCATTAAGGCCCATTAGGTTACCGGGGGGTTCCGGTAACCTCCCGGTACTCCGGTAAAATGCCGTTTTCACTAGGAACACTTCCGATGTCCAAACATAGGCTTCCAATATATCAATCTTTATGTCTCGACCATTTCGAGACTCCTCATCATGTCCGTGATCACATCCGAGACTCCGAACAAACTTTGGTACATCAAAATATATAAACTCATAATGAAACTGTCATCGTAACGTTAAGCGTGCGGACCCTACGGGTTCGAGAACAATGTAGACATGACCGAGACATGTCTCCGGTCAATAAACAATAGCGGAACCTGGATGCTCATATTGGCTCCTACATATTCTACGAAGATCTTTATCGGTCAGACCGCATAACAACATACGTTTTTCCCTTTGTCATCGGTATGTTACTTGCCCGAGATTCGATCGTCGGTATCTCAATACCTAGTTCAATCTCGTTACCGGCAAGTCTCCTCGCTCACCGTCTTCCTCCTACCAGTAGGCAGAAGCGAACACGCGCGCACCCGTGGGGCCCTCCACCTCCTGCTTCGCGCTGGAGGCCACTCCTTCGTCCTAATCCGCGTCTGGAGACGCCCCGAGACCCCTCTCTCCTCTCCCTCACTCGCTGCTCTCTCTCCCCTCCCCTGTCTTGCTCTCTTCCCCACTACCGAGCGTGCCCGTCACCGTCGCTCACTGTTGCCGCGCCCTGAGCCACGGCCTCACCTCCCAGACGTATCCCTCATCGCCTCCATGTCGTCCTAAAGCTCCGCACCTACTCACGCAAACCAGGGAGCCCCGCAGCATCGCCGACGCCGTCGTGTTCATCGTCGGGAGCCAGAGATCGTCGTCGTCGATTCGCGCCGAAGAGGGCCTCCCCGAGCCGTCTGAGCTGCTAAACGACTGCGCTGTGAGGACTCCTTCGTTTGCCCCTCCTCCCCTACTCGTTCTCGTGTTGTAGATGTCGTCCCCGCAAGCACCAAGATCCAGCCATCGCCATGGCCGGCGAACCTCGCGCCCCGGAGCTCTTCCGCTCACTCCAGTAGCTCCCGCGTGCTCTCCAGGTCCCTAGGGTCCCGACGCGCCTCTGCTCTCTGGCTAATGCGCTGCAGCCACCGCGCCCGTGCTGGCCCGAGCTCCGGCCGCCGCCAAAGCCGCTGTGGTCGTCGTTCCCGGCCACCCCACCGCCTCCCGAGGCCTCCCCTAGTCGTGCACGAGCGTGAGCTCTCCACCGGTACCCTCGGCGCATCGAACCGCTACCGGAGCAGCGATTCCGACATGCCTCCGCCGTCGGATGAGGTCGCCGGCGGCGAAACCCTGTTTAGCTGATGTGGCAACAATTAGTTTAGGCTCTAATTAACCCACACCCACTGACACCGGGCACCACCCGCCAAACTAACCCCTGGTTAATTTAGTTAACAAAAAAGTAACTCTCTGTTAGTACAGAGCCTATGATATGCGGGCCCCAGAGTCAAGTTTGACCTGGACCCGTCCTGTTGACTGGATGACGTCACAGTGACGCAGTGATGAGGTCATAAATGCTTTTCTGGATTTTAAATAAATCAGAAATGATTTGTTTAATTTAGAAAATATCCAAAACTTTGAAAAATCATAGAAATTCAACCGTAACTCCAAATAAGATAAATTATATATGAAAAATGGTCAGAAAAATCTAATCTTTCCATCTGTACCATTTTCATGCATGTTTGAATGACTTAAAGTTGCTGTATAAGACAATTTGAATTAATGGCATTTGAAATGTCTTACATGGAGTTTTAATTTGAACTTTGGGTTCAAACAAACTTCATTTAAATCGTTGCTAGCTGCATTAGCTCAACTCACATCATATTGCCATGTCATGATCATGCATCATATTGTCACATTGCATTGATTGTGTTCTTTCTCTGTTGCCGGTGACTGTCCCCTCTCAGTAGACGACGTTCCGATGATTATTCGATGACACCGATGAAGAACTATATTATCTTCAGAAGTCCCAGGCAAGCAAAAACCCCTTGTTCACTCAGAAGTCCCAGGCAGTAGCTGAACCCCTTTCCTCTGCATGACCTGGCATTGCCACAGTAAATATATGAAACCCACTAGCATGAGTAGGAGCTGTTTGAGCCCTAATGTGCCTACTCATTCATGCTTGTTTGTCCTGCCTGCTATTGCTTAGAGTTGAGTCAGGTCTGATTCATCGGGAATGAATTGGAACGTGGTGAACATGTCCTACCGTTGAGAGCTAAGTGTGTGAACACGATTTGGTAAAGGTAGCGGTGAGAGGCCATGTAGGAGTACATGCTGGGTTGTCTCATTGCAGCCGTTCTCAGGAACTGAGTTCTGTGTTTGTGATCCATGAACAGTTACTACCACACATTGGGCTCCGGGCGCTCCAAGCTCTCTCGACTTATTAATCAACCTGATCTCTATCCAGGAGTTGCAACTAGTTTCTGGTGTCTGTAGGTAGTGTTAGTAGTCTACCAAGTGGCACCCGGTACTGGTGGGCTTGGGACAGACTAGGCACAGTGGCACAGTGTACCAAGTGGCACCCGGATGGTGGGCTTGGGAACCCTGCACACATCGTTTGGGGCCGTGAGCGACACCCCGGCCGGATCTCCTTCCGGATGGAACCCGAATAGGCGATAAACTTGGACTAGAGACTTGTTGGTTAGTCAGGTCATGGCCGACTCCCTCGCCAGGCTTCCACTTGAAGGTTGCCGAGATACACGATGTGTACATGGTGGTAAGTGGCGAGAGCGTGTGTGAAGAAGTACACCCCTGCAGGGTTATCATTATATATTCGAATAGCCGGATTCCTCGGATATGGAAACTTGGACCCCTTGCATAGTTCATAGA
>NC_053028.1:115872394-115887342 GCF_003073215.2 Triticum urartu
ACTGGTGTAGGAATCACTGGAACTGATTTCAGTGATGAACTACTTTCCAATAAGGGAGAAGGTACAATTACCTCGTCAAGTTCTACTTTCCTCCCACTCACTTCTTTCGAGAGAAACTCCTTCTCTAGAAAGGATCCATTCTTAGCAATGAATACTTGCCTTCGGATCTGTGATAGAAGGTGTACCCAACAGTCTCCTTTGGGTATCCTATGAAGACACATTTCTCCGATTTGGGTTCGAGCTTATCAGGTTGAAGCTTTTTCACATAAGCATCGCAGCCCCAAACTTTAAGAAACGACAACTTGGGTTTCTTGCCAAACCACAGTTCATAAGGTGTCGTCTCAACGGATTTAGATGGTGCCCTATTTAACGTGAATGCAGCTGTCTCTAAAGGTAACCCCAAAATGATAGCGGTAAATCAGTGAGAGACATCATAATCGCACATATCTAGTAAACTACGATTACGACATTCGGACACACCATTACGCTGTGATGTTTGATGACCCACAAGTATAGGGGATCTATCGTAGTCCTTTTGACAAGTAAGAGTGTCGAACCCAACGAGGAGCAGAAGGAAATGATAAGCGGTTTTCAGCAAGGTATTCTCTGCAAGCACTGAAATATAGGTAACAGATAGTTTTGTGATAAGATAATTTGTAACGAGCAACAAGTAACAAAAGTAAATAAAGTGCAGCAAGGTGGCCCAATCCTTTTTGTAGCAAAGGACAAGCCTGGACAAATTCTTATATAGAGAAAAGCGCTCCCAAGGACACATGGGAATTATCGTCAAGCTAGTTTTCATCACGTTCATATGATTCGCGTTCGGTACTTTGATAATTTGGTATGTGGGTGGACCGGTGCTTGGGTACTGTCCTTACTTGGACAAGCATCCCACTTATGATTAACCTCTATTGCAAGCATCCGCAACTACAACAAAAGTATTAAGGTAAACCTAACCATAGCATGAAACATATGGATCCAAATCAGCCCTTACGAAGCAACGCATAAACTAGGGTTTAAGCTTCTGTCACTCTAGCAACCCATCATCTACTTATTACTTCCCAATGCCTTCCTCTAGGCCCAAATAATGGTGAAGTGTCATGTAGTCGACGTTCACATAACACCACTAGAGGAGAGACAACATACATCTCATCAAAATATCGAACGAATACCAAATTCACATGACTACTAATAGCAAGACTTCTCCCATGTCCTCAGGAACAAACGTAACTACTCAAAGCATATTCATGTTCATAATCAGAGGGGTATTAATATGCATATAGGATCTGAACATATGATCTTCCACCAAATAAACCAACTAGCATCAACTACAAGGAGTAATTAACACTACTAGCAACCCACAGGTACCAATCCCAGACTTGGAGACAAGAATTGGATACAAGAGATGAACTAGGTTTGAGAGGAGATGGTGCTGGTGAAGATGTTGATGGATATTGACCCTCCTGATGAGAGGATCGTTGGTGATGACGATGGCGATGATTTCCCCCTCCCGGAGGGAAGTTTCCCCGCAGAACAGCTCTGCCAGAGCCCTAGATTGGTTCCGCCTCGTGGCGGCGGAGTCTCCCGAAAGCTTGCTTATGATTTTTCCTCATCGAAAGACTCCATATAGCAGAAGATGGGCATCGGAGGGCCACCAGGGGGCCAGAGGCAGGGGGCACGCCCAGGGGGTAGGGCGCGCCCCCACCCTCGTGGGCAGGGTGTGGCCCCCTCCGGAACTTCTTGCGTGCTCAGTATTTTTTATATATTCTGAAAATGACTTCCGTGAAGTTTCAGGACTTTTGGAGCTGTGCAGAATAGGTCTCTAATATTTGCTCCTTTTCCAGCCCAGAATCCCAGCTGCCGGCATTCTCCCTCTTTATGTAAACCTTGTAAAATAAGAGAGAATATGCATAAGTATTGTGACATAATGTGTAATAACACCCATAATGCAATAAATATCGATATAAAAGCATGATGCAAAATGGACGTATCAACTCCCCCAAGCTTAGACCTCGCTTGTCCTCAAGCGAAAGCCGAAATCGAAAAATATGTCCACATGTTTAGAGATAGAGGTGTCGATAAAAATAAAATACGGACATGAGGGCATCATGATCATTCTTAGAACAACAACTTATATAATTCTTGTCATATGATCTCTTATGCTAGAGTAACAATTCAATCACAATTTCAAGTATGAATCATAAACTTCATTGAAAACTAACAAACTATAATCTCAGTCATTGGAGCAATTGCAATTTATCATAACATAGGAAAGAGTCAATATAAGAGCTTTTCAGCAAGTCCACATACTCAACTATCATATAGTCTTTCACAATTGCTAACACTCACGCAATACTTATGGGTATGGAGTTTTAATCGGACACAGAGAAAGATAGGGGCTTATAGTTTTGCCTCCCAACATTTTACCTCAAGGGTAATGTCAACAATAATAGTTCATGAAAACTCACATCCAATTAGCCATATATACCAGGATCTTTCCAACATGTTGTGCTTGCCAAAAGATAAAATGTAAAAAGGAAGGGTGAAGATCACCATGACTCTTATGCAAGGTAGGAGATAAAAGTAAAAGATAGGCCCTTCGCAGAGGGAAGCAGAGGTTGTCATGCGCTTTTATGGTTGGATGCACAAAATCTTAATGTGAAAGAACATCACTTTATATTGCCACTTGTGATATGGACCTTTATTATGCAGTCTGTCACTTTTATTTCTTCCATATCACACGATCGTATAAAGCTTATTTTCTCCCACACTAATAAGTCATACATATTTGAGAGCAATTTTTATTGCTTGCACCGATGACAACTTACTTGAGGGATCTTACTCAATCCATAGGTAGGTATGGTGGACTCTCATGGCAAAACTGGTTTAAGGGTGTTTGGAAGCACAAGTAGTATCTCTACTTGGTGCAAAGAATTTGGCTAGCATGAGGGGGAAAGGCACTCAATCATGTTGGATGATCCATGACAATATAATTTATCTCAGATGTAAGAAAACATAACCCATTACGTTGTCTTCCTTGTCCAACGTCAACTCTTTAGCATGTCATATTTTAATGAGTGCTCACAATCATAAAAGATGTCCAAGATAGTGTATTTATATGTGAAGACCTCTCTTTCTTTATTACTTCCTATTAATTGCAACGATGACCAAAACTATGTTTGTCAACTCTCAACAACTTTTATTCATCATACTCTTTCTATGTGAGCTCATTACTCTCCATAAGATCCATATGATCTCTTTGTTTCTTTTTATTCTTTCTCTTTTATTTTATTCACTCAAGATCATGGCAAAATAATCAAGCCCTTGACTCAACACTATAGCTCACGGACTCGATTACATAGAAGGATCATAAAGCAAAACTCACAACTAGATCATACTAAGAACTTTTATTCTACTAGATCAAATATTATCAAAAGGATCGAACTAAGAAAAGCGGTAAAGATAAAAGTGATGGTGATACGATACCGGGGCACTCCCCCAAGCTTGGCAGTTGCCAAGGGGAGTGCCCATACCCATGTGATTTATCTCTTTGTTGGTGAAGAAGGTGATGGATGATGGATAGTCGCACATCGAGCGTAGGAGGTCTTCTAACTTGCGGATAATGCCTTTGAGTGCGATGATATGCTCCTTCAACAAAATATTTTCACGTGTGAGATACTTATTTTGTATACGAGCTAACTCAATCATCTTGAAAGCTTCGATCTCAGTTGGGGTAAGAAGATTGTGATCAAGTTGAAGGATGTCTTCTGTTGCCGGAACTTGGTCCTCCGTGGCCTTCTTGATCCCTTCATCCTTGTTGATCTCCATGGGTTCTTCTCTCTTCAGCTCTATCTTCATTAGCCAAGCATCGTTGCCCTCATTGTTGGAGGAGGAGGGAGACGACATGATGCTTGGCTTTGACAACCCTGGCAGAAAACAGCTCGAAACAAGAACATGAGGATTTTTGCGTGATACGGGAGTCAAAACCTTCGGGGGGTTATATAATGAATTTTTACCGACCAAAATACGCATCGTGCAAGAAAACGGAGTCCGGAAGGCACACGAGGTACGAGGTAACGAGGTGGGGGCAGGGCGAGGGGGCGTAGGGCGTGCCCTCCACCCTCGTGGAGTCCTCGTTGTCCCTTCCGGACTGCTTCTTATTTTTCTAAATATTCAAAACGGAAGAAATTGCCATTTTTGGAAAACAGTTTTTTTTGGAAAGTCGGGTTTACTTACGCATAACACATACCTATTCCTTTTCGAGTCTGAAACGTTTCCAGAAAGTGCCCCTTATTGTATTCTCGGGTTTACGATTTCAATAACATTGGTTTCAACATTTATAGGATTACCTGAGATATAATGTTTAATTCTTTGACCATTCACCACCTTCGGATTTGTGCCTTCGAATTGTTGATTTTTATGGCACCAGAATGATAGACCTCCTCGATAACGTAAGGGCCTTCCCATTTAGAGAGAAGTTTTCCTGCAAAAAATCTTAAACGAGAGTTGTATAGCAATACATAATCACCTACATTAAACTCACGCTTTTGTATTCTTTTGTCATGCCATATTTTAACTTTTTCTTTAAATAATTTGGCATTCTCATAGGCTTGGTGTCCATTCATCAAGTGACTAATGTCAAATAACCTCTTCTCACCGGCAAGTTTGAAATCATAATTGAGCTCTTTAATAGCCCAATAAGCCTTATGTTCTAGTTCGAGAGGTAAGTGACATGCTTTTCCATAGACCATTTTATACGGAGACATACCCATAGGATTTTTATATGAAGTTCTATAGGCCCATAATGCATCATCAAGTTTCTTGGACCAATTCTTTCTAGATCTATTAACAGTCTTTTGCAAAATTAATTTGAGTTCTCTATTGCTCAATTCTACTTGACCACTAGACTGTGGGTGATAAGGAGATGCAATTCTATGATTAACATCATATTTAGCAAGCATTTTACGGAAAGCACCATGAATAAAATGTGAACCACCATCAGTCATTAAATATCTAGGGACTCCAAACCTTGGAAAAATAACTTCTTTAAGCATCTTAATAGAGGTGTTATGATCAGCACTACTAGTTGGAATAGCTTCTACCCACTTAGTAACGTAATCAACACAACTAAAATATGTGTGTATCATTGGAGGCAGGAAAAGGTCCCATATAATCAAAGCCCCAAACATCAAATGGTTCAATAACAAGTGAATAATTCATAGGCATTTCTTGACGTCTACTAATATTACCAATTCTTTGACATTCATCACAAGATAAACAAACTTACGGGCATCCTTGAAGAGAGTAGGCCAATAAAAACCGGATTGCAATACCTTATGTGCAGTTCTATCTCCAGCGTGGTGTCCTCCATAAGCTTCGGAGTGACACTTGCGTAGGATCTGTTCCTGTTCATGCTCAGGTACACAACGTCTAATAACACCATCTACTCCTTCTTTATAAAGATGTGGGTCATCCCAAAAGTAATGTCTCAAATCATAGGAAAAACTTTTTCTTTTGCTGGTACGTGAAACTAGGTGGTATAAACTTAGCCACAATATAATTAGCATAATCAGCATACCATGGACTACTAGGGAAAACCTTATACACAGAATCTTAGCAGCAGCGCGGCACAAAAAGAAGCGCTACTGCTAATTAGCAGTAGCGCGGTTTTTTAACCCTCGCTACTACTAAGTTGATAGTAGTAGCGCGGGTTTTTAACCCTCGCTACTACTAAGCGGTCTCTACCGTGCCCCCCGACACATGCCATAGTAGTAGCGAGGGGTATAAACCCGCGCTACTACTAAGTTGATAGTAGTAGCGCGGTTTTATACCCCTCGCTACTACTAAGTACGAGGTAGGTGAAGTTGCCATATCCTCGGCCGAATTCCCATCTCCTCCCCCAAATCCCTCCTCTCTTCCACCACTCTCTCCTCTCACTTTCCATACGCTCTCACATGGACCTCTTGCCCATGCACCCATCCTCCTCCATGGCGCCGAAAGAGGCCGCCGCCTCGCGCCACCGGCGTCTAGGAGCTCGCCGGTCTTCCACCGACGTCTAGGAGGCCGCCGCCCCGCGCCACCACACCGGAGCACCTCGCCACCGGTGACTAGCTCCGCTGCTCCCTACATCACCTTCCTCTCCCCCTCGGTTTTCCTTTTCTCTCTCTCCCTCTGGTTTGACTCACCCTCCCATGTCCATGCCCGTCCAGGTCGTCGCCATGGATGACCCGGAGCTATCTGGCATGGTCGGGAAGAGGAGCCCCACGCCGCGGCCTGGCTCTGCCATAGAAACGGGCCCTCTCCAACAGCCACTGCTGGATCTGGTCTTCCGCTGTCCGTTCATGCCTCCGGCGACGCCAATCATCGCTAGATCTTACCATTGCTTCCATTGACAGCACGCACGGGATCGAGATTTTTTGTTTGTTTTTGAAAGTAATAGTAGTAGCGCGGGGTATAAGACCCGCTACAGCTAATTAGCAGTAGCGTTGTTTGCAACGCACGCTGCAGCTAACCATGTATAGCAGTAGCGTGTGTCAAACGCGCTACTGCTACAAGTTAGCTGTGGCGCCGTATCAGTAGCGCGGGCACCCGCGCTACTGATACACCCAAAACCCGCGCTGCTGCTAGGTTTCCCTAGTAGTGTGGAGCAGTACGAGAAGCATTTATGACATTTAATTGTTCATCAGGAAAGCTATCATCAATAGGTAGTGGGTCATCAAGAACATTCTCTAGCCTAGACAAGTTGTCTGCAACGGGGTTCTCAGCTCCTTTCTATCAACAATATGCAAATCAAATTCTTGTAGCAAGAGAACCCATCTAATAAGTCTAGGTTTAGCATCTTTCTTTTCCATAAGATATTTAATAGCAGCATGATCAGTGTGAATAGTTACTTTAGAATCAACAATATAAGGTCTGAACTTATCACAAGCAAATACAACTGCTAAAATTCTTTTTCAGTAGTAGCATAATTTCTCTGAGCATTGTCTAGAGTTTTACTAGCATATTGAATAACATTTAATTTCTTATCAACTCTTTGCCCTAGAACAGCACCTACAGCATAATCACTAGCATCACACATAATTTCAAAGGGTAAATTCCAATCAGGTGGCTGAACAATAGGTGCAGAGATCAATGCTTTCTTAAGTATTTCAAATGCTTCTACGCAATCATCATAAAAAACAAATGGTATATCTTTTTGTAATAAATTAGTCAGAGGCCGAGAAATTTTTGAGAAGTCCTTAATGAAACTCCTATAAAAACCGGTGTGACCAAGGAAACTTCTTATACCTTTGATGTCCTTGGGACATGGCATCTTTTCAATAGCATCAACCTTAGCTTTATCAACTTCAATACATCTTTCAGAAACTTTATGCCCCAAGACAATAACTTCATTAACCATAAAGTGGCACTTCTCCCAATTCAAGACAAGGTTAGTTTCTGCACATCTCTTGCAAAACTCGATCAAGGTTGCTTAAGCAATCATCAAAAGAGGATCCACAGACGGAGAAATAGTCCATGAAAACCTCACAAATCTTTTCACAAAAGTCTGAGAATATAGCCATCATGCATCTTTGGAAGGTAGCAGGTGCATTGCATAAACCAAAAGGCATACGTCTATAAGCAAAAGTACCGAACGGGCAAGTAAAAGTGGTCTTAGATTGATCATCAGCTGACACAGGTATTTGAGAGAAACCAGAATAACCATCTAGAAAGCAAAAATGTGTATGTTTGGATAATCTTTCTAGCATTTGATCAATAAAAGGTAAGGGGTAATGATCTTTTTTAGTAGCCTTATTTAATTTGCGGAAATCAATTACCATCCTATAACCTGTAATAATTCTTTGCGGAATCAATTCATCTTTATCATTAGGAACGACAGTAATACCTCCCTTTTTAGGGACACAATGACAGGACTTACCCACTGACTATCAGCAACGGATAAATTATACCTGCCTCAAGGAGCTTTAGTATTTCCTTCTTATTCGACCAGACCTCAAACGGTCCAATCTCTGTGCTCGGTGTCATCCCTGGATCAGTAATGCTGACACCACACAGTACTTGAAGGATTTATAACAGAGTAGCAATCACACACTTATTACATCGAGTGTCTCAAAAGAGAACTTATTACAATAAATATGGCTTAAGGCCATCTAATAACGATAACAGCGGAAGGCTTGGAAGATAAGTGAGTCCAACAACTCCAACGGCATCACTGAGTATAGAACCACGACCTAAAGGCACCTTAATCGTCGTCTGAAAAGTCTGCAACATTAACGTTGCAGCCCGAAATGGGTCAGCACATGGAATATGCTGGCAATGTAACACATAGAGAGTAATGGAATAAAATAGCTATTTCTATATGCATATTATGGCTGGTGGAAAGCTCTATGGTTACAGTTTTGCGTAAAGCCAATTTTTCCCTACTGCAAAGGAATAAATTTTATTTAACTATCATGGTAGTTGTTAAACATTGAGAATGGTTGACAGCATTCTCAATCCCAATTAAGCATCATCATTAAAACCCAAAAATTAAACTTTAGAGTAACATGATGAGATTCACATGATAATCCAGGTACTAGATACTCAAGATGTCCATAACCGGGGACACGACTAACCATGAATTAGTTTATACACTCTGCAGAGGTTTGCGCACTTTTCCCCACAAGACTCGATCTCCTCCGTTGGTTTTCTCGCACTACATGGGTGTTTGAGAAACGGATGACCGAGACATAGTCTTTCGAAGCGCTAGCACCTTACGAACGGGTAGACCGTACCAACCTACATCCCCTACAATCTGCTAGTCTACCACTGTAAGAGTTCGCAGACTTAGTCAACTATGCTAGAGCCCATAGTAGCTTGTGGCTGCACACGGAAGTTTCTAGTATGAATAATCTCATGATCCCTTTGAGCCTGGGTGGCGTCCAAAAGAAAACAGGCAATCACTGGAATACCCAGGTGCCTCAATCCACCCAGATGTGTGTTTAGGTTGCCACCTTAAATAAACCATTAATTAACAAAGCTCACATCTGTCATGGATACACTCACCCAATCCACGTCTACTAGCATAGCATAGCAATAATAAGCAAACATAGAGTAACTCCCAAAGGTTTGATAATAAACAGGTAATAGGTTCTACCTCAACTACTCCCCCAAACCCACAATTTAATTATAGATCTAATGATGCAATGTGTGAGGATTGATCTAATGCAATAAAACTGGGTAGTAGGAGTATGATCAAAGTGTTACTTGCCTTGCTGATGATCCGGGAAACCTAGCGATTCGAGTAGCAAGCGGCGCACTCCGGGTACTCTATCGCAAACAAACAAACACAATAAGTACTCAACTAATGCACAGTGTAAAACTCGAACAAGAGAACTAACCAGAAAGTTAACTTAAAAGTAAACTCCGGTTGGCAAAAAGAATCAAAACGAACGAAGCAACGAAAGACAAACGGCAAGAGAAACAAGCTTCGTTTACTATTCTGATCTAAGGCAATTTACAGTGGCAAAACTTGTTTGAGTTGGTTAAACGGAAAGAGGGTTTGAGATGAAACTCCAGGCGCTTGAACGCCTGATTCCGATAAACGAGCGAAAAGTTAAACTAGAACGAACATCGGATCAGAGATCGCGATCAGAAAAACCGCGGATTTAATCCGAGAAAAAGAAAAACGACGAACTGTTAATGAACAAACGTTCGTTAACAGAAACTAAACGAAAAACACGTTCGTTAAAACGAACGGACGAACGGGCGCTCGCTAAATAAATAAACCAGAAAAAACCGATCTATTTATTAAAAAAACGGAAACTAGGGTTTTCAAAAAAAACCGAATTAGTTTTTTCTTCAAAAACCGGCCGGCGACTACTCGCGGCGGCGCTCTCCGGCAGGGGCTCCGGCTAGGAGGGCGGCGGGCAGCGGCTGGCGGCGCGGGGCGGCGGCAAGCGGCAGCGTGAGCGGCGGAGTGCGGCGGCGCGGCGGCAGGCGGCGGCGGGCGCGGTGCGGGGCGGCGGGGTGAGGAGAGGGCGGCGGCGGGGCGACTATTTAAGAGGGGGAGGGGGTTGACTTGGGGGAGGGCAACGGCGACGCGGCTCCGGCTCGGACTCCTCTCCGAGTCCGGCGGGAAGGCGGCGGCGGCGGCTGGGCCGGCTGGCTGGCTGGGCCCTTGGCCCAGTGGGCGCGGGTTTTAAAAAAAACCATTTCGCTGCGCCTAAAAAAAATTCTAGAAAAATAAATAAAAATCTAAAAATGCCAAAACAAATTTTCTCCGTCTAAATAAAATATTTAGAACAGATGAACATTTTTGGCTCTAAATGCAATTTTTTGAAAACGTGCAATTTTTCCTAAATTCGAATAAAATAGCAAATAAAACCAAAATAAAAATCTTATTTGATTTTTTATTAAATCCTCAATATTTCTTTATTTTGGGAAAGTCATTTTATTCCCTCTCTCATATTTTTATATAGAAATAATTGAAGTTAAAATAAATAAAATCAAATGATCCTATCTTCAAAATTTGAGAAAAACTCAAATATGAAATAACGAAATCCCCAACTCTCTCCGAGGGTCCTTAGTTGCGTAGAATTTCTAGGATCAACCAGAAAAGCAATAAAATATGGTATGCAATGATGATCTAATGTATAACATTCCAAATTGAAAATTTGGGATGTTACAAACCTACCCCCCTTAAGATGAATCTCGCCCTCGAGATTCGGGTTGGTTAGAAAATAGGTGAGGGTGGTCCTTCAGCAATTCTTCCTCTCACTCCCAGGTGGCTTCATCCTCCGTATGGTGGCTCCACTGAACTTTACAAAACTTGATAACCTTGTTGCGGGTGACTCGACTGGCATACTTTAGAATCTTAACTAGTTTCTCCTCATAGGTCAAAACACTGTCCAACTGAATTGCTTCCAGTGGCAGTGTATCTCTTAGCGGTATATCAGCCATCTCTGTGTGGCACGTCTTTAACTGGGAAACGTGGAACACGTCGTGAACTCCTGACAATCCTTCGGGCAATTCCATCTTATAGGCTACTTCTCCCATACGCTCCAAAACTTTGTATGGGCCTACAAAACGTGGCGCTAACTTTCCTTTAACTCCAAAGCGCTTAACTCCTCGAAGTGGTGATACTCGAAGATAAACTCGGTCTCCGACTTCGTAAATTGTCTCCTTGCGTTTAGAATCTGCGTAGCTCTTCTGCCTGGACTAGGCTACCTTGAGCCTATCGCGAATCAATTTCACTTTCTGTTCAGACTCCTTAATCAGATTCGGTCCAAACAACTGACGGTATCCAACTTCATCCCAAGACAATGGGGTCCTGCACCTCCTTCCGTACAAGGCTTCGAAAGGGGCCATCTTCAAACTAGATTAATAACTGTTGTTTGTAAGAGAACTCTGCATATGGCAAATTCTCGTCCCAACTAGATCCGTAATCTAGCGCACAAGCTCTCAGCATATCCTCCAAAATCTGATTGACTCTCTCGGTCTGTCCATCTATCTGTGGATGGAAGGTTGTACTAAACTCTAGTCTGGTACCCAAAGTTTCATGCAACTGATTCCAGAACTTTGAGGTAAATTGGGTTCCTCTATCTGATACAATGCTCTTTGGAACTCCATGCAGACATACGATTCTGGTCATGTATATCTTTGCCAACTTTGCACTGGTATAGGTAGTCTTCATTGGAATGAAATGGGCTACCTTTGTCAAACGATCGACTACAACCCATATTGAGTCATAGCCTGAACGAGTTCTGGGTAAACCTGTAATAAAATCCATGCGTAACTTATCCCACTTCCATTCGGGTATCGGCAATGGCTGTAGCAATCCTGCTGGCTTCTGATGCTCTGCCTTTACTCTCTGACATACATCACAAACTGCTACATACTCCGCAATATCCTTCTTCATTCCGGTCCACCAGAAAGTATCCTTCAAATCCAAATACATCTTGGTATTTCCTGGGTGAATCGAATATGGTGAATCATGTGCCTCTTGCAGAATTAACTTCCTGATCTCCGAATCATTAGGCACATAAACACGGTCTTCAAACCATAGGGTATCCGTCTCATCCTCATGAAATCCCTTAGCTTTTCCTTTGCTCATTTTCTCCTTAATAGAGGCAATCTCCTTGTCAGTCTTTGAGCTTCTTTGATCTTATCCATCAAGGTAGACTAATCTCCAATGCTGCTACATAGCCTCTCGGAACTATCTCCAAACATAGCTCACAAGAGGTTTTCAGCTAACTCCCTTGGTAAATCTCCCGTCATTAGGGTGTTGACATGGCTTTTACGGCTCAACGCGTCAGCTACTACGTTAGCCTTTCCGGGGTGATAATCTAATCTCATATCGTAATCCTTGATGAAGCTCCAACCATCTTCTTTGCCTGAGGATTTAACTCTTTCTGCGTGAAAATATACTTCAAACTCTTGTGATCCGTGTACACCTCACAATGGATTTCCAATGAGAAAGTGTCTCCAGTTTTCAATGCATGCACTACGGTGCTAACTCCAAATCATGCGTGGCATAATTCAACTCATGAGGCTTAAGCTGTCGTGAGGCATAGGAAACAACTCTTCCTTCCTGCATAAGCACTGCTCCAAGTCCTCGACGTGAAGCGTCGCAATACACCTCATAATCCTTGGTCTGATCTGGCAAAATCAGCACAGGTGATGTAACCAAACGTTTCTTCAATTCCTGGAAACTGGCCTCACATTCCTCAGTCCATATGAACTTGGTATCCTTTTTCAACAACTCCGTCATAGGCTTCGCAATCCTTGAGAAATTCCCAATGAATCTCGGTAGTATCCTATGAGTCCAAGAAAACTCCGGATCTCTCCAACTGTTGTTGGCGCTTCCCAATTGGTCACGGTATCAACTTTAGTGGGATCTACTGCTATACCTTCTCCCGATATAACGTGTCCGAGAAATCCAACTTCCTTCAACCAAAACTCACATTTGCTAAACTTGGCATATAATTGATGTTCTCTGAGTTTACCAAGCACCAAACGCAAATGTTCCTTATGCTCCTCTTCATTCTTTGAGTAAACCAGGATATCATCAATGAACACTACCACGAATTTATCCAGAAACTCCATAAACACCTTGTTCATCATGTTCATGAAATATGCTGGTGCGTTAGTCAGACCAAATGACATAACGGTATACTCGTACAGCCCATACCTGGTGGTAAAAGCCGTCTTAGGTATATCTTGTTCTCGAATCTTCAACTGGTGGTATCCTGATCGCAGATCGATCTTGGAAAATACCTTAGCTCCTTGCAATCGATCAAACAGATCATTGATCATTGGTAGTGGGTACTTGTTCTTGATGGTTACTTCATTCAAACCTCGATAATCAACAACCATCCTTAACGATCCATCTTCTTTTCCACTAGAAGTACTGGCGATCCCCAAGGTGAAGAACTTGGGCGAATATAACCCTTATCCAGTAACTCCTTAATCTGCTTCTTAATCTCCACCAAATCCTTTGCGGGCATCCTATATGGTCTCTTTGATATTGGGCCCTGTGCCTGGCAAAAGCTCAATCAAAAACTCAATATCTCTATCCGGTGGCATGCCTGGCAATTTCGGGAAATACATCAGGGAAATCCTTCACTATTGGTACTTCCTCCTGCACAACTCCTGTTAGGAAATTTACTTGAGTCCTATTTGGCACATGCCGTGATACATACTTGATCCTTCTTCCTTCTGGGGTGGTAAGCAAAATTGACTTACTGGCACATTCAATATTCCTTCATACTTTGACAACCAATCCATGCCTAATATCACATCCAATCCTTGAGATTCCAACACTATTAGGTCTGAGGGAAATACATAGTTACCAATCCTTAATGGTAACCGATCACACCATAGGCTAGCCATATACTCTGCTCCAGGCGAGGTTACTAACATGGGTGACCTAAGGGCTTGGGTTGGCAGTTTATACTTATCCACAAATCCCCTTGATATGTATGAATGCGATGCACCAGTATCAAAAAGAACGAGTGTAGTAAATGACTTAACCAAAAACTTACCGATTACTGCATTCGGCTGCTCTTCAACCTCCTCCACATGTTAACGTGGTTCACCTGTCCCCTATTGAAAGGGTTCGGCTTCTTCCCAGAGCTTCCATTGCCATTTCCATTTTGGGATTCAGGACATTCGTTGGCATAATGTTCGGTCTTCTGGCACTTAAAACAAGTGACTTGGCTCAGGTCTTCTTGGCTGGGGTTGATGGGTTGGTGCGGTTCTGGCCGTTGCTTCCTCCATTCCCATTCCAGTCTTGGGCCATTGTGATTGTGCGAGCTACCTCCTCCATGGGTATGCTGGAAATGTCCTCCCGGTCTAGGGGTAAAACGTGGCTTCTGCTGAGCTCCAGAATTGTACTTCCCTTGTCCATACTTCCTCTTGCGGTTCTCGATCTGCTGCTGCTTCCCTTCAATCATGAGAGCACTATCTACCAACTCCTGGTAGTTGTTGAAGGTTGCTACCATCAACTGCATGCTCAACTCATCATTCAGTCCTTCCAGAAACTTCTCATGTTTAGCTGCATCCGTAGCAACGTCATCTGGAGCATAACATGCTAACTTACTAAAGTCCTCCACATACTGGCCAACTATCCGTCCTCCTTGGCATAAGTTGCGAATCTCTCGCTTCTTCATGGCCATAGCTCCTGCTGAAACATGGGCAGTACGAAAAGCCTGCTGAAACTGGTCCCATGTGACAATGTCGACAAGGAAAGTGGCTGTGAAATTCTCCCACCATGAGGCTGCGGGTCCTTCAAGCTGATGTGCGGCAAACTTCACCTTTTCCGCATCTGTGCATCCTGCTGTGGTCAACTCTCTAGCTGTCTTGCGGAGCCAATCATCTGCTAGTATCGGCTCGGTGCTACTGGAAAACACCGGCGGATTCAGCCTAAGAAAACAGGCTAAGTGATCAACAGGTGGTGGTGGTGGAGT
>NC_053028.1:115888342-115903069 GCF_003073215.2 Triticum urartu
CTCCCTCGTCATCCTACGAGAGGGCCATCCTAGGTACTCACACTTATCTTGAGTCTTTTAGTAGTATCCATTAACTTGTCTATGAACTGTATAGGCAACCAAGTAGTCCTTTACCGCAGACGCGGCTATTCGAATAGTTTATACCCTGCAGGGGTGTACTTCTTCATACACGCTTTCACCACTTACCGCCGTTTACACGACATGTACTCGGCAACCTTCAAGCGGAAGCCAGCGAGGGTGTCGGCCACGGCCTACCTAAACACTTAAGTCTCTAGTCCAGGTTTATCGCCTATCCAGGTTCCATCCGCAGGGAGTCCGGCCGAGGTTTCCACATACGGCCCCGAACGATGTGAACAGGGTTCCCGAGACACCAAACGGGTGACTCGGTACACCGTGCCACGGTGTATCTACCGCAACATAGCCCACCCCTAGGGTCAGCGCTACGCACGGCCGCCAACACATAACCTACAAACACCAGAAACTAATTGCAACTCCTGGACAGAGTACTAGGGTGATTAAGAAGCCGAGAGGGTCAATTAAGGATCCCAATGCATGGTAGTAGCTGAATCTTAAATCACACATACAGATCTCAGTTCTTAGGGACGGCCTCAATGAAACAACCCACCATGTACTCCTACATGGCCTCTCATCGATACCTTTACCAAAACATGTTCAACACATCCCTCACATTACCGACATAAGCATTTCACTCTAGCCCATCACCCAGATGAACCAGACCTGACACAACTCTAAGCATAGCAGGCATAGCAAGGTAGGAATCACATACATGGCTCAATCAACTCCTACACATGCTAGTGGGTTTCATCTAGTTACTGTGGCAATGACAGGTCATGCAGAGGATAAGGGTTCAACTACCGTAGCACACAGCAGTTTGAATCGCGTTGTCTTAATGCAGTAAACAAGAGCAGAAGCGAGAACATGGGTTTGTATCGGAATGATCAATGGTTGCTTGCCTGATGGAGTGGTAGTGGGATACTGCCCTTCAGTTGGATACTCGTGAATATCCTCGGAGGCAGAACCTACCACGAAGAACACATCAGAACACAATCAACACATGACGATATGCAACAATATGATGCATGCTATGACATGGCAATATGAATGTGTCTTGGCCTAATGCAAGCTAAAACAGAAGGGGATGAACTCATTTGAATCAAAGATTCAAATATTAGCTCATTAAACATGGCCTTAATTAGTGCATTACCTTATTCTGCTTAAACAGCAAGGTTAACTTGTTTTGTCATGCATGAAACCATTAATATGGATAGATTGAATTTTTCTGATCATTTTTCATATATAAATCTTACATTTGGAGCTATGGTTGATTTTCTATGATTTTTAGAAGTTTTGACTATTTTCTGGAATTTCCTGTATAAGAATAATTCCAGTAATTTAATTACTGCGTCAGCATTACGTCAGGGTGACGTCAGTGGTCAACGGGGACGTCCAGGTCAAACCTGACTGGTGGGTCCCGCGTGTCAGTAGTTAATTAAACTAATTATTTTTAGTTAAGACTAATTTGATTTAGTTAGCAGAGGGGGGCCCACTTGTCAGTGACTCAGGGGAGTCAAACTGGGGTCAAACCCCTGGTCAGCGGGCAAAGCCGCCGGCGTTTAGCCGCCGGCGAGGCCAGACGCGGCGGCGTGCTGCGGGATTTGCCCACAGGGCTCCATTTGCTACGCGGAGAGCAGCTACGGGCAGCTGGTGCTCGCCCGCATCCAGCCGTGGTGATGGCTTGGCCGGGGAGTGGCCGGAGCATCGCCGGCGACGAGGTCAGGCGGAGGCCGAAGCTCGGGCCAGCTCGTGCGCGTGGCTGCAGTGGCCTAGGCGGTGCGGCGCTAGCACCTACAGCCTCTACGCGGCGCGAGGAGTGTGACGGACACAAGCCCGTGACCAAAAGGTCACCGGAGTGACGCGGCGTCGAGCTCGCGCGGCGGCGTGCTACGATGAGGAAGGGGGCGGCATCTACAGAGGCCAAACGAGCACGGAAGAGCTAGGGGAAGAGAAAGAGAGCTCACAAGCGGGGTCGGAGAGGGGGTCAGCGAGCTCGGGGAGGTCCTGGCGGCGGCGAATTCGACCGGAGATGGCTCGGGTGCCCAGAGGTTGAAGACGAGGGCGAAGACGGTGTTCGGCGGCGTTTGGAGTCGCGTGGGTCGAGCGGAGAGGTCCAGGGCGACGAGGCGGAGCTATTGGGCTCGTCGGAGGGGCGAGGGGGTGGCTCTGGTGGGTCTACGGCGAACGGCGGCGAGGCTCGCGCTCGGCCATCGCGGGAGAGGGTGAGGGAGACGAGGGGGAGAGTGAGGGAGGATGAGAGGGGGACGTGGGGGTCGGCGTGGCATCCCTGGACGTCTCCAGGGCGTCGGCAGAAGCAGGAGGTGGCCGGCGTGTGGCCGCGGGCGCCGGCCACGCGCTCCGCGTCCTTCTGGCGGGAGGGAGGACGACGACTGGCAAGGCCAGTCGCTGGGCCGAGCCAGGTGGGCTGGGCCAGCACAGGTAAGGCCCAGGTGGGCATCCCTCTCTCTCTGTTTTTTGATTTGTTTCTGTTTTTCTATTTAACTTCAACTGTTGGGCTTTATTAAAAATACTAAAACGTTTCCAAAAATCCTGAAAATAATTGTGGGCTCTGTTTAGAATATTTCCAACATCAAACATTTATTTCCAGAATTATTTGAGCATTTAAATTATTTTATAGCATTAAATGCCCAACATATGACAAGAATTATATAAGTTACTGTTCTAAGAATGATCATGATCCCCTCATGTCCGTATTTTATTTTTATCGACACCTCTATCTCTAAACATGTGGACATATTTTTCGATTTCGGCTTTCGCTTGGTGACAAGCGAGGTCTAAGCTTGGGGGAGTTGATACGTCCATTTTGCATCATGCTTTTATATCGATATTTATTGCATTATGGGTTGTTATTACACATTATGTCACAATACTTATGCCTATTCTCTCTTATTTTACAAGGTTTACATAAAGAGGGAGAATGCCGGCAGCTGGGATTCTGGGCTGGAAAAGGAGCAAATATTAGAGACCTATTCTGCACAGCTCCAAAAGTCCTGAAACTTCACGGAAGTCATTTTCAGAATATATAAAAAATACTGAGCGCAAGAAGTTCCAGAGGGGGGCCACACCCTGCCCACGAGGGTGGGGGGCGCCCTACCCCCTGGGCGCCCCTGCCTCGTGGGCCCTGGTGGCCCTCCGATGCCCATCTTCTGCTATATGGAGTCTTTCGATGAGGAAAAAATCATAAGCCATCTTTCGACGAGACTCCGCCGCCATGAGGCGGAACCAATCTAGGGCTCCGGCGGAGCTGGGAGAGCGGGGACGCGCGCGGCGCGGCGGCAAGGCGGCCGCGCAGCCCGAGGCCGCGCACAGCGAGCGACCGCGCCGGACCGCTCTCCCACACCGAACGAGCCAGGCAGCGAGTATATAGCACAACAAGACCAGTAAGGGTCATCACAGAGCTATCTCATCGGGAGCACGCCCTCGTCCAATCTCAATCCAACACTCTCACTCACGCCACTCCACTCACAACAACCTAGGTTCATCTCCTTGTATCCAATTCCTGTCTCTAAGTCCGGGATTCGGTCTGTGGGTTGCTAGCTAGTGTATTACCTCCTTGTATCTCGCATCCGCTCAGTATTGGTTCCTTCTCGGTGGACAGATCATATTTAGAATCCCCTTTACACATATGAATACAACTCCACCCAACTGATTAACGAACACATGCACTAATCCTTCTCGCTACTCCTACAATTTTCTCCCATATGACGCCCGACAACATACCGAAATCCTTGGAGTCTGTTATAAGTAATCATGTGAATTTGGTATTCGTTCGATATTTTGATGAGATGTATGTTGTCTCCCTCTAGTGGTGTTATGTGAACGTCGACTACATGAACACTTCACCATTATTTGGGCCTAGAGAAGGCATTGGGAAGTAATAAGTAGATGATGGGTGCTAGAGTGACAGAAGCTTAAACCCTAGTTTATGCGTTGCTTCGTAAGGGGCTGATTTGGATCCATATGTTTCATGCTATGGTTAGGTTTACCTTAATACTTTTGTTGTAGTGGATGCTTGCAATAGAGGTTAATCATAAGTGGGATGCTTGTCCAAGTAAGGGCAAGCACCCAAGCACCGGTCCACCCACATACCAAATTATCAAAGTACCGAACGCGAATCATATGAACGTGATGAAAACTAGCTTGACGATATTCCCATGTGTCCTCGGGAGCGGCTTTACATCATATAAGAGTTTGTCCAGGCTTGTCCTTTGCTAGAAAAAGGATTGGGCCACCTTGCTGCACTTTATTTACTTTTGTTACTTGTTGCTCGTTACAAATTATCTTATCACAAAACTATCTGTTACCTATTTCAGTACTTGCAGAGAATACCTTGCTGAAAACCGCTTATCATTTCCTTCTGCTCCTCGTTGGGTTCGACACTCTTACTTATCGAAAGGACTACGATAGATCCCCTATACTTGTGGGTCATCAAGACTCTTTTCTGGCGCCGTTCGGGGAGTGAAGCGCCTTTGGTAGGTGGAATTTGGTAAGGAAAAATTTATATAGTGTGCTGAAATTTACTGTCACTTGTTACTATGGAAAGTAATCCTCTGAGGGGCTTGTTCGAGGGTATCTTCACCCCGACCAGTAGAGCAAAGAGTTGCTCCTCAACCTACTGAACCTACTGAAAATGAAAATGTCTGCTTGAAATTCCTTCGGGTATGTTAGAAAAACTGCTAGCTAATCCTTTTGCAGGAGATGGAACAAAGCATCCTGATGAGCACCTAATATATGTGGATGAAGTTTGTGGATTATTTAAGCTTGCAGGTGTACCCAGAGATGTTATTAAGAAGAAGGTCTTCCCTTTATCTTTGAAGGGAGATGCATCGACTTGGTATAGGCTATGTGATGACACGGGGTCATGGAACTACAAATGATTGAAATTGGAATTTCATCAGAAGTTTTATCCTATGAATCTTGTTCATCGTGATCGTATTTATATATATAAATTCTGGCCTTGCGAAGGAGAAAGCATCGCTCAAGCTTGGGGTGTCTTAAATCAATGTTATATTCATGCCCAATCATGAGCTCTCAAGAGAAATGATTATTCAAAATTTGTATGCTCGGCTTTCTGATAACAATCGCACGATGCTCGATACTTCTTGTGCTGGCTCTTTTATGATGAAGACTATCAAATTCAAATGGGATTTATTGGAAAGAATTAAACGCAACTCTGAAGATTGGGACCTCGATGAAGGTAAGGAGTCAGGTATGACACCTAAGTTTAATTGTGTTAAATCTTTTACGGATTCTGATGTTTTTCGTAAATTTAGCACTAAAGTATGGACTTGATTGAGATAGTAGTCCTCTTTCTGTGAATCTTTTGCTGCTTATATCTCTCTAGGGAAAGTGGTTTAAATATCATCCTCCCATAGAGAGTAAAAGTAGTTGCACCTATTAAAGTTGAAGAAAAGACTATCACTTATAATGATCCTATTGTTCCTACTTGCTTATGTTGAGAAACCACCTTTCCCTGTTAGGATAAAATATCATGCTAAAGCTTCAACTGTGGTCGTAAAAAGCAATATTAGAACTTATACACCTCCTGAGCAAATTAAAGTTGAACATAATATTGCTATTTTTAAAGATCTCTTGTCTGATAATATTGATGGGCATGTTATTCATTTCCGTGATGAGACTGCTAGAATTGCTAAACCTTGTGCTAAAGATAAACCTAGATCTTTGGTAGGCATGCCTGTTATTTCTGTTAAAATAGGAGATCATTGTTATCATGGCTTATGTGATATGGGTGCTAGTGCTAGTGCAATACCTTTTGACTTATACAAAGAAATTATGCATGACATTGCACCCGCTGAGTTAGAAGATATTGATGTCACAATTAAACTTGCCAATAGAGATACTATTTCACCAATGGGAATTGTTAGAGATGTTGAAGTCTTGTGTGGGAAAACTAAATATCCTGCTGATTTTCTTGTTCTTGGTTCCCCACAAGATAGCTTTTGTCCCATTATATTTGGTAGACCCTTCTTGAACACTGTTAATGCTAAGATAGATTGCAAAAAGGATGTTGTTACTATTGGTTTAGGTGATATGTCTCATGAATTTAATTTCTCTAAATTTCGTAGACAACACCGTGAAGAGGAATTTCCTAGTAAAGATGAAATTATTGGTCTTGCTTCTATTGCCGTGCCTCCTAGTGATCCTTTAGAACAATATTTGCTAGACCATGAAAATGATATGTTTATGAATGAAAGAAGGGAAATAGATGAAGTATTCTTTAAACAGGAACCCATCCTGAAACACAATTTGCCTGTTGAAATCCTAGGGGATCCTCCTCCACCCAAGGGTGATCCCGTGTTTGAGCTTAAACCGTTACCTGATACTCTTAAATATGCTTATCTTGATGAGAAAAAGATATATCCTGTTATTATTAGTGCTAACCTTTCAGAGCATGAAGAAGAGAGATTATTGAAAACTCTGAAGAAGCACCATGCTGCTATTGGATATACTCTTGATGATCTTAAGGGCATTAGTCCCACTCTGTGTCAACACAAAATAAATTTGGAGGAAGATGCCAAACCAGTTCGTGATCATCAACGACGGCTGAATCCTAAGATGAAGGAAGTGGTAAGAAAGGAAATACTAAAGCTTCTTGAGGCAGGTATAATTTATCCCGTTGCTGATAGTCAGTGGGTAAGTCCTGTCCATTGTGTCCCTAAGAAGGGAGGTATTACTGTCGTTCCTAATGATAAAGATGAGTTGATCCCGCAAAGAATTATTACAGGTTATAGGATGGTAATTGATTTCCGCAAATTAAATAAAGCTACTAAAAAAGATCATTACCCCTTACCTTTTATCGATCAAATGCTAGAAAGATTATCCAAACATACACATTTTTGCTTTCTAGATGGTTATTCTGGTTTCTCTCAAATACCTGTGTCAGCCAATGATCAATCAAAGACTACTTTTACTTGCCCTTTTGGTACTTTTGCTTATAGACGTATGCCTTTTGGTTTATGTAATGCACTGCTACCTTTCAAAGATGCATGATGGCTATATTCTCTGACTTTTGTGAAAAGATTTGTGAGGTTTTCATGGACGATTTTTCCGTCTATGGATCCTCTTTTGATGATTGCTTAAGCAACCTTGCATCGAGTTTTG
This sequence comes from Triticum urartu, assembly GCF_003073215.2. Lineage (NCBI taxonomy): Eukaryota > Viridiplantae > Streptophyta > Magnoliopsida > Poales > Poaceae > Triticum > Triticum urartu. Next base: position 115,895,561 of record NC_053028.1, read on the forward strand.
CAGAGATGTGAAGAAACTAATCTTGTCTTGAATTGGGAAAAGTGCCACTTTATGGTTAATGAAGGTATTGTCTTGGGGCATAAAGTTTCTGAAAGAGGTATTGAAGTTGATAAAGCCAAGGTTGATGCTATTGAAAAGATGCCATGTCCCAAGGACATCAAAGGTATAAGAAGTTTCCTTGGTCACCGGTTTTTATAGGAGGTTCATTAAGGACTTCTCAAAAATTCTCGGCCTCTGACTAATTTATTACAAAAAGATATACCATTTGTTTTTGATGATGATTGCGTAGAAGCATTTGAAATACTTAAGAAAGCATTGATCTCTGCACCTATTGTTCAGCCACCTGATTGGAATTTACCCTTTGAAATTATGTGTGATGCTAGTGATTATGCTGTAGGTGTTGTTCTAGGGCAAAGAGTTGATAAGAAATTAAATGTTATTCAATATGCTAGTAAAACTCTAGACAATGCTCAGAGAAATTATGCTACTACTGAAAAAGAATTCTTAGCAGTTGTATTTTCTTATGATAAGTTTAGACCATATATCATTGACTCTAAAGTAAATTCACAGCGAATCATGCTGCTATTAAATACCTTATGGAAAAGAAAGATGCTAAACCTAGACTTATTAGATGGGTTCTCCTGCTACAAGAATTTGATTTGCATATTGTTGATAGAAAGGGAGCTGAGAACCCCGTTGCAGACAAAACTTATCTAGGTTAGAAAATGTGCTTGATGACCCACTACCTATTGATGATAGCTTTCCTGATGAACAATTAAATGTCATAAATGCTTCTCGTATGCTCCATGGTATGCTTATTATGCTAATTACATCGTTGCTAAATTTAGACCACCTAGTTTCACATACCAACAAAAGAAAAAGTTCTTCTCTATGATTTGAGAGCATTACTTTTGGGATTAACCCATCTTTATAAAGAAGGAGTAGATGGTGTTATTAGACGTTGTGTATCTGAGCATGAACAGGAACAGATCCTACGCAAGTGTCATCTGAGCTTATGGAGGACACCACGCTGGAGATAGAACTGCACATAAGGTATTGCAATCCGGTTTTTATTGGCCTACTCTCTTCAAGGATGCCCGTAAGTTTGTTGTTCTTATGATGAATATCACAAAGAATTGGTAATATTAGTAGACGTCAAGAAGTGCCTATGAATTATTCACTTGTTATTGAACCATTTGATGTTTGGGGCTTTGATTATATGGGACTTTTCCTTCCTCTAATGGGTATACACATATTTTAGTTGCTTTGATTACGTTACTAAGTGGGTAGAAGCTATTCCAACTAGTAGTGCTGATCATAACACCTCTATTAAGATGCTTAAAGAAGTTATTTTTCCAAGGTTTGGAGTCCCTAGATATTTAATGACTCATGGTGGTTCACATTTTATTCATGGTGCTTTCCGTAAAATGCTTGCTTAAGTTGATGTTAATCATAGAATTGCATCTCCTTATCACCCAGTCTAATGGTCATGTAGAATTGAGCAATAGAGAACTCAAATTAATTTTGCAAAGACTGTTAATAGATCTAGAAAGAATTGGTCCAAGAAACTTGATGATGCATTTTGGGCCTATAGAACTGCATATAAAAATCCTATGGGTATGTCTCCGTATAAAATGGTTTATGGAAAAGCATGTCACTTACCTCTCGAACTAGAACATAAGGCTTATTGGGCAATTAAAGAGCTCAATTATGATTTCAAACTTGCCGCTGAAAAGAGGTTATTTGACATTATCTCACTTGATGAATGGAGAACCCAAGCCTACGAAAATGCCAAGTTGTTTAAAGAAAAAGTCAAAAGATGGCATGACAAAAGAATACAAAAACGTGAGTTTAATGTAGGTGGTTATGTACTGCTATACAACTCTCGTTTAAGATTTTTTGCAGGAAAACTTCTCTCTAAATGGGAAGGTCCTTACGTTATTGAGGAGGTCTATCATTCCGGTGCCATAAAAATCAACAACTTCGAAGGCACAAATCCGAAGGTGGTGAACGGTTAAATAATTAAACATTATATCTCAGGTAATCCTATAAATTTTGAAACCAATGTAATTCAAACGTAACGCCGGAGGAATACATAAGGGACACTTTCCGGAACGTTTCAGACTCCGAAAAGGAATAGGTATGTGGTACGGTAAGTAAACCGACTCCAAAACAGTTCTAATGGCAATTTTCTTCCGTTTTGGAATATTTAGAAAAATAGAAAAATAAGAAGCAGTCCGGAAAGGACACGAGGGCTCCACGAGGGTGGAGGGCGCACCCTACCCCCTGGGCGCGCCCCCTACCTCATGGGCACATCGTGTGCTCTCCGGACTACGTTTTCTTACACGTTATGTATTTTTGTCGGTAAAAATTCATTATATAATCTCCCGGAGGTTTTGACTCCCGTATCATGCAATTATCCTCTGTTTGTGTTTCGATCTGTTGTTGCTGCAGATTAGAGAAAGATGTCTTCGCAAGAGTCAGTCGGGGAGAGCCGGGTGTCTCATCCGGCACCGAGATCAATGACAAACAACAATGTTGACCACTTTGGGCCAGCAACGGAGGAAGAAATGGAGGCTGATTTGAAAAGGATAGATGCCATGGAGGAGGATCCAGAAGTCACTTCTCGCTTCCGAGATGGATTCACAATGGGGGAACTGCAGAGCTCGATTATCCCAAACTCGGTTATCCCTTCCAATGTTAGATTTATTTCTTATGAGAATATGAAAAAGAGTGTCACCGGTTCTCCCGCAGCTATGCAACACCCTTGGGTGTAGGGAGCTTTGGCTGTTACAGGAAAACTTTGGAAGGAAACAATGGACCTCAAGCAGCAAGTCAATAAGCTCGAGGAGGAGAATCGTATCCTGAGGGGCATCATCGCCAAGAATATCACATGACCATCCCCGAAAAAGGAGACATAACCACATGGGTATGGGTACTCCCCTTGGCAACTGCCAAGCTTGGGGGAGTGCCCCGGTATCGTATCACCATCACTTTTATCTTTACTATTTTTCTTAGTTCGATCCTTTTGGTAATATCTTAATCTAGTAGCATAAAGTTTTAGTATGATCTAATTGTGTGTTTTGCTTTATGATCCTTCTATAATCGAGTCCGTGAGCTATATATAATAAAGATTAGTGTTGAGTTAAGGGCTTGGTTATTTTGCCATGATCTTGAGTGAATAAAATAAAAGAGAAAGAATGAAAAGGAAACAAAATAGATCATATAGATCTTATGGAGAGTAATGAGCTCACATATAAAAAGTATGATGAATAAAAGTTGTTGAGAGTTGACAAACATAGTTTTGGTCATCGTTGCAATTAATAAGAAGTAATAAAGAAAGAGAGGTCTTCACATATAAATATACTATCTTGGACGTCTTTTATGATTGTGAGCACTCATAAAAATATGACATGCTAAAGAGTTGACGTTGGACAAGGAAGACAATGTAATGGGTTATGTTTTCTTACATCTGAGATAAATTATATTATCATGGATCATCCAACATGATTGAGCTTGCCTTTCTCCCTCATGCTAGCCAATTCTTCGCACCAAGTAGAGATACTACTTGTGCTTCCAAACACTCTTAAACCAGTTTTGCCATGGGAGTCCACCATACCTACCTATGGATTGAGTAAGATCCTCCAAGTAAGTTGTCATCGGTGCAAGAAAAAAAATTGCTCCCTAAATATGTATGACTTATTAGTGTGGGAGAAAATAAGCTTTATACGATCGTGTGATATGGAAGAAATAAAAGCGATGGACTGCATAATAAAGGTCCATATCGCAAGTGGCAATATAAAGTGAACGTTCTTTCGTATTAAGATTTTGTGCATCCAACCATAAAAGCGCATGACAACCTTTGCTTCCCTCTACGAAGGTCCTATCTTTTACTTTTATCTCCTACCTTACATAAGAGTCACGGTGATCTTCACCCTTCCTTTTTAAATTTTATCTTTTGGCAAGCACAACATGTTGGAAAGATCCTGGTATATGTGGATAATTGGATGTGAGTTTTCATGACTATTATTGTTGACATTACCCTTGAGGTAAAACGTTGGGAGGCAAAACTATAAGCCCCTATCTTTCTCTGTGTCCGATTAAAACTCCATACCCATAAATATTGCATGATTGTTAGCAATTGTGAAAGACTGAAAGATGGTTGAGTATGTGGACTTGCTGAAAAGCTCTTATGTTGACTCTTTCCTATGTTATGATAATTGCAATTGCCTCAATGACTGAGATTAGAGTTTGTTGGTTCTCAATGAAGTTTATGATTCATACTTGAAATTGTGATTGAATTGTTACTTTAGCATAAGAGATCATATGACAAAATATATATATGTTGTTGTTCTAAGAATGATCATGATGCCCTCATGTCCGTATTTTATTTTTATCGACACCTCTATCTCTAAACATGTGGACATATTTTTCGATTTCGGCTTTCGCTTGAGGACAAGCGAGGTCTAAGCTTGGGGGAGTTGATACGTCCATTTTGCATCATGCTTTTATATCGATATTTATTGCAATGGGCTGTTATTACACATTATGTCACAATACTTATGCCTATTCTCTCTTATTTTACAAGGTTTACATGAAGAGGGAGAATGCCGGCAGCTGGGATTCTGGGCTGGAAAAGGAGCAAATATTAGAGACCTATTCTGCACAGCTCCAAAAGTCCTGAAACTTCACGGAAGTCATTTTCAGAATATATAAAATAATGAGCGCAAGAAGTTCTAGAGGGGGGCCACACCCTGCCCACGAGGGTGGTGGGTGCGCCCTACCCCTCGGTGCGCCCCCTGCCTTGTGGGTCCCCTGGTGGCCCTTCGATGCCCATCTTCTGCTATATGGAGTCTTTCGATGAGGAAAAAAATCATAAGCCATCTTTCCAGATGAGACTCCGCCGCCATGAGGCGGAACCAATCTAGGGCTCCGGCGGAGCTGTTCTGCCGGGGAAACTTCCCTCCGGGAGGGGGTAATTATCGCCATCGTCATCACCAACGATCCTCTCATCGGGAGGGTGTCAATCTCCATCAACATCTTCACTAGCACCATCTCAACTCAAACCCTAGTTCATCTCTTGTATCCAATTCTTGTCTCTATGTCCGGGATTGGTACCCGTGATTGGTACCTGTGGGTTGCTAGTAGTGTTAATTACTCCTTGTAGTTGATGCTAGTTGGTTTAATTTGGTGGAAGATCATATGTTCAGATCCTTTATGCATATTAATACCCCTCTGATTATGAACATGAATATGCTTTGTGAGTAGTTACGTTTTTCCTGAGGACATGGAAGAAGTCTTGCTATTAGTAGTCATGTGAATTTGGTATTCGTTCAATATTTTGATGAGATGTATGTTGTCTCTCCTCTAGTGGTGTTATGTGAACGTCGACTACATGACACTTCACCATTATTTGGGCCTAGAGGAAGGCATTGGGAAGTAATAAGTAGATGATGGGTTGCTAGAGTGACAGAAGCTTAAACCCTAGTTTATGCGTTGCTTCGTAAGGGGCTGATTTGGATCCATATGTTTCATGCTATGGTTAGGTTTACCTTAATACTTTTGTTGTAGTTGCGGATGCTTGCAATAGAGGTTAATCATAAGTGGGATCTTGTCCAAGTAAGGAAGCACCCAAGCACCGGTCCACCCACATACCAAATTATCAAAGTACCGAACGCGAATCATATGAACGTGATGAAAACTAGCTTGATGATATTCCCATGTGTCCTCGGGAGCGCTTTACATCATATAAGAGTTTGCCCAGGCTTGTCCTTTGCTACAAAAAGGATTGGGCCACCTTTCTGCACTTTATTTACTTTTGTTACTTGTTGCTTGTTGATTGTTACCAATTATCTTATCACAAAACTATATGTTACCTATAATTTCAGTGCTTGCGGAGAATACCTTGCTGAAAACCGCTTATCATTTCCTTCTGCTCCTCGTTGGGTTGGACACTCTTACTTATTGAGAGGACTTTGATAGATCCCCTATACTTTTGGGTCATCAGTGGTATTCATCTCACACTTCCTTCAAGGGCTAGGGCTCGCTCATGATCCCTTCGTCCGGGGGCTAATGTTCTATTATGGACTAGATTTTCACGATCTAGCCACAGAGTCTTTCCTCCATGTCTTGGCATTCATCATTACGTGCAAGGCCTTCCTTCGAATCCCCTACACTTAGGCTTATGCCTCAAGACCTTCAGTGTGAAACCAAAGGTAGTCGACGGGGAACAGGTGGAGTGCGGCGGTGCTGTAGTCAGCCAGCTCACCAACACTCCTTGGCCAAAAGGCACTTTTAGCAAAGCTTCCAATCAATGGCAGTGAGAGTGGTATTACGTTACAGAGCCCCGCAACACCAAGTGGGTAGCTGCACCCACGTTTCTCCCTGGCCCACTGTTACAGCTTGCATCATGGGCCAACAAGGGGCTAGATTTGGGATCAGTTGATGAAGTGCGGACTCTAAAAAGCCGCATCCGAACCCTCCTCGAGAGGAACATCGATCTTATCAACGTGATTCAAGTAATGCTGATTCGCCGAATCATACCATGCCAACATAGGCCTCTCCGTATGTGCAATTTCAATCTAGAAGGACCACGAACCCTCCAACACTTCTTCGGCATTACGCACAAAGGGATGTGGAAGTTGTTTTTCGGAAAACGAAAACACTGGCCGGACACTATTGAGGACATAGGCCTCGACTGTAACCGTCCTGATACCCCGGTAAGCACTTGACTTCCGAACAACCCCTTTTTAAGTATGCCGCAATACATTACTAAGCAAACTATCTCCTTCTAGGGCTGGATAAAGAAAGCGGAGATGATTAGGTGTCCGGCCCCCCTTCCCGAAGGTTCAGCAAGGGATGATGAAGACACAACCCAAAGGTGATACTTCAGTGGCCCAGGGTTCGGGGACCAACAATAAAGGTCCCGAACATTCCGGTCTACAGCCGGATATGGATAAATGGATCCCTTCAAAGGGAGGCCATACTCCTATAGCAGCCTCCGGGGACCCAGAGGTGCCGGATATATTGATGAACATGCTGCGACAGGCGTCCGTCTCAGAGGAACATCGTACCTTGATGGGCACGGTGGTCGAAAAGGTCCTGTCTGCGAAAAGCAGATTGAATGAGGCCTTCGTGGGCCTGCTAAGAGGCTTTGAGGTTTGTGCCATAATATGTTCGATTGTGTTTTATTCAAGAATACACCTGTGTATAGATAGTAGCCCCTGAGACTCTGATTGGCTTCCCGAGGGAGGCGATCAGAGGATCAAAAGATATGCCCAGGAAGTAATATGATTAATTGGAACACAGGCTGTGACCTCCCCGGAAACTGTCCGGACTATAGAGATTGCGGATTTGCAACAAAAGATTGATGAGGCAGATACTGATATGCTTATCAACAGGCATCTTGATGTCGCAAGGTACGTATTCGGAGCAATCCTTACATATATGTGTTTGTAATATAAGCGTGACACTGAAAGTTGCATACTGGAATATGCATGGCTGCATGTG
>NC_053028.1:115904069-115932247 GCF_003073215.2 Triticum urartu
ATTATAAGTGACAGTCTTTTCTTCAACTTTAATAGGTGCAGCTACTTTTACTTCTATGAGGATGATATTTAAACCACTTCTCCTTAGGGAGATCAACATAAGTAGCAAAAGATTCACAGAAAGAAGCTACTATCTCAGAATCAAGTCCATATTTAGTGCTAAACTTACGGAAAATATCGGTATCCATAAAAGATTTAACACAATCAAACTTAGGTGTCATACCTGACTCCTTACCATTGTCGAGGTCCCAATCTTCAGAGTTGCGTTTAATTCTATCCAATAAATCCCATCTAAATCCAATAGTCTTCATCATAAAAGAGCCAGCACAAGAAGTATCGAGCATGGTGCGATTATTTTCAGAAAGCCGAGCATAAATTTTTGAAGAATTGTTTCTCTTGGGAGCTCATGATTGGGGCATGAATATAACATTGATTTAAGCCTCCCCCAAGCTTGAGCGATGCTTTCTCCTTCGCGAGGCCAAAAATTATATATATAATTGCGATCACGATGAACAAGATGCATAGGGTAATACTTTTGATGAAATTCCAATTTCAATCTTTCTATAGTTCCATGATCTCGATCATCACATAGCCTATACCATATCAATGCGTCTCCCTTCAAAGATAAAGGGAATCCTTCTTCTTAGCAACATCATCGGGTATACCTGCAAGCTTAAATAATCCACAAACTTCATCCACATATAGTAAGTGTTCATCAGGATGCTTTGTTCCATCTCCTGTAAAAGGATTAGCTAGCAGTTTTTCTATCATACCCGAAGGATACTCATAAGGAATTTCATTTTCAATAGGTTCAGTAGGTTGAGGAGCAACTCTTTGCTCTACTGGTCGGGGTGAAGATACCCCGAACAAGCCCCTCAGAGGATTACTTTCCATAGTAACAAGTGACAGTAAATTTCAGCACACTATATAAATTTTTCCTTACCAAATTCCACCTACCAAAGGCGCTTCACTCCCCGGCAACGGCGCCAGAAAAGAGTCTTGATGACCCACAAGTATAGGGGATCTATCGTCAGTCCTTTCGATAAGTAAGAGTGTCGAACCCAACGAGGAGCAGAAGGAAATGATAAACAGTTTGCAGCAAGGTATTCTTTGCAAGTACTGAAATAAGTGGTAACAGATAGTTTTGTGATAAGATAATTTGTAACGAGCAACAAGTAATAAAAGTAAATAAAGTGCAGCAAGGTGGCCCAATCCTCTTGGTAGCAAAGTACAAGCCTGGACGAACTCTTATATAAGGAAAAGCGCTCCCGAGGACACATGGGAATATCATCAAGCTAGTTTTCATCACGTTCATATGATTCACGTTCGGTACTTTGATAATTTGATATGTGGGTGGACCAGTGCTTTGGTGTTGTTCTTTACTTGAACAAGCATCCCACTTATGTTTTCTCGTGGCGATGGAGTTTCGTCCCGAAAGGTTGCTTCTTATTTTTTTCTCGACGAAAGACTTCATATAGGAGAAGATGGTCATTGGAGAGCCACCAGGGGGCCCACGAGGTAGGGGGCGCCCTAGGGGGGGGCGCCCCCCACCCTCGTGGAGAAGGTGGGCCCCCTGGTCTTCATCTTTGGCGAGGATTTTTCATTATTTATTATAAGGTATTCCGTGGAGTTTCAGGACTTTTGGAGTTGTGCAGAATAGGTCTCTAATATTTGCTCCTTTTCCAGCCCAGAATTCCAGCTGCCGGCATTCTCCCTCCTTATGTAAACCTTGTAAAATAAGAGAGAATAGCCATAAGTATTGTGACATAATGTGAAATAACAGCACATAATGCAATAAATATCGATATAAAAGCATGATGCAAAATGGACGTATCAGCGCCCGCTATAACTTTGGCTATGGCGCGGGGTTGAATAAATCCGCTCACGGCTATATGAGTACGCCGCTTGTTGGGCCACCGCGGTTTGAAGAAGTTCCACGGCCTTCCGTGCCTCAACCGCCATGGGAGACTGGCCTTGCACCAAGAGAGCCTCCAACCACGATGTCGCAGCAATCATGTTATCCAGAGGGTTAGAATAATGACTGGGTGGTGTCGGTACCTGCTGAGGCAGGGTTAAATTCAACTGAGGTGGGTCTGCGACACATGGTTGAGCTGTCACCCCAGTCACGGGCGCCTCGATAGCCTGGTTTACTTCAGGCGGATTACTTGGCCCAGCCCCAGGCGTGTTGAAGAGATCCCTCGCATCATACTCCAAAGGTAAACGACTCCGGTGCCTCCTCCGCAGAACGGAGTTAGATGCATTCTGATCCAAGCTTAACCGGAAATTTTATGGTTGAATCCATTGTGAATCGGCGTCTAGGGCGGCTTGTTCTGTCACCATCATAGCATTCTCAGCGTTAAGCTCCTCCTTGGCCTGAGCTATCTCATCTCGTAGTTTCACGACATCCACCTTATGCTGTGCTTGAGTCGCCAGGGTTACTTCTGCAGCTTGTAAGGTTGCCAAAGCATCTAAGATCTCGGATACGACTTGAGCCGGCGGGCGCATAGAGCCGCTCGCCGCGGGTGTCGCCGTGGCTGTTGAGCTGGAAGTCATAGCTACAGCCGTTGATGAATTCTGCATCGGTTGCATGCCTGCCATGAAGATCACGACTCTATTTGGTAGCTCATAGGGGTCTGGAATACTGTTGCCATCGGAATAGCCCCCAAGCCCGCCGTCTTGCAGTTGATATATTTGGTGGAACCGACGCTTATTACCTTTGAGGACTGTGCATCCTCCAGACGGTTAGGCGTCATGGTCTAGAGCATCCAAGAAATTGTGGATCGCCGAGTGACCGAGTCTGTGAAGGTTTGGAAGTCACCCAAAGACTTACCACGAGTGATTGGGCGAGGTCTGTGTGACCTTAGCTCAAGGAGAATACGGTGAAGACTGTGTGTCCTTGGGTTTAAATACCTAGCCGCTCCAACTAGACATAAGACTGTCACAACAGTCAGAATTGGTCTACCAAATTACTGTCTTCACCAAGCTACTGGTTCTATTTCCTCAACCCTTTCATTTCCTCATTTCTGTGTAGTAGCACTTGATCGTTACTGTTTAAAGACTTTGACTGAAGACTTTCTCAATTTCCTCAATCCTAATTCTTCAGTCACTTTGTCTTCAGCCTGCTTATCCTATGTTTACGCTACTTGTACTCTATGCTTGTTTTCATTTCATCATGATGACTGTGCTACCACTCTATTATGCTTGCATCTGAGTACTTATTCCACTGCTAAGTAGTTCGTTGCTTAGGAATTTCCTCACCCCAAAATTCCTCAGTGAAAAATTTATAAAAATCACCTATTCACCCCCCTCTAGTCGATATAACGCACTTTCAATTGGTATCAGAGCAAGATACTCCCTTGTTCTGTGTGATTTTGGTTTAACTGCTTAGAGTCTTAGTTATGTCGACTGCAGGTATGATCAAGGTCTGTGCTGGGTGTCCTACCTTTGATGGGACAGACTACCCCTACTGGAAGAATAAGATGCGAATGCATCTTGAGGCAATCGACAACGATCTCTGGTACATTGTGGAAAATTGTGTTCCCTCTGTCACTCCCACCATTAACGCTGCTGATGTGAAGAGATTCAAGCAACTCGACTCTCAAGCGAAGAGTATCATTTTTGGCCATCTGAGCAAAGCGCAGTATGGTAGAGTGAGTGCTTTGGAGACAGCTAAGCTCATTTGGGACAGACTATCAAAGGTCAACGAAGGAGTATCAACTCAACGTGACTCTCGAGTTGACGTTCTTCGCAATCTCTTCAACCGCTTCAAAAGACTCGACAATGAAAATGTTCAGCAAACCTTCGATCGCCTCACTGACATCTTAAATGAGCTTCAAACACGTGGTGCCACTGACATCATCGACCATGAGGTGGTGAAGAAATTGCTGAGATCGCTTGATTCCTCATTTGACACTCTTGCACTGATGATGCAAGAACGTGGAGACTACAAGTCACTTGATCCCGCTGATATCCTCGAGAGGCTAAACACTCATGAGTTCCAATTCGCTGAGTGTAAGTGTGTGATGCCCCCAATTTGACCGTACACTAATCATACACGCAAACGTGTACGATCAAGATCAGGGACTCACGGGAAGATATCACAACACAACTCTACAAATAAAATAAGTCATACAAGCATCATATTACAAGCCAGGGGCCTCGAAGGCGTCGAATACAAGAGCTCGATCATAGACGAGTCAGCGGAAGCAACAATATCTGAGTCAGACATCAGTTAAACAAGTTTGCCTTAAGAAGGCTACCACAAACTGGGATACAGATCGAAAGAGGCGCAGGACTCCTGCCTTGGATCCTCCTAAACTATTCATGGTCGTCGTCAGCGGGCTGCACGTAGTAGTAGGCACCTCCCGAGTAGTAGTAGTCGTCATCGACGCTGGCGTCTGGCTCCTAGGATCCAACGTCTAGTCGCAGCAATCGGGTATAGGAAGGAGGAAAAAGGGGGAGTAAAGCAACCGTGAGTACTCATCCAACGTACACGCAAGCAAGGAACTACACTACATATGTATGCATTGGTATCAAATGGAATAAGGGTATCATATGGGGATTGAACTGCAGAAAGCCGGAATAAGAGGGGGATAGCTCTCTCCATTTGGCAGCATGTAGAAGAGAGTAGACTGAAGTCCTCCAAGTAGCATCGCATAGCATAACCCTAACCGATGATCCTCCCCTCGTCGCCCTGTGAGAGAGCGACCACCGGTTGTATCTGGCACTTGGAAGGGTGTGTTTTATTAAGTATCCGGTTCTAGTTGTCATAAGGTCAAGGTACAACTCCAAGTCGTCCTGTTACCGAAGATCACGGCTATTCGAATAGATTAACTTCCCTGCAGGGGTGCACCACATAACCCAACACGCTCGATCCCATTTGGCCAGACACACTTCCCTGGGTCATGCCCGGCCACGGAAGATCAACACGTCGTAGCCCTACCTAGGCACAACAGAGAGGTTAGCACGACGGTCTAAACCCTATGGCGCAGGGGTCTGGGCCCATCGCCCATTGCACACCTGTATGTTGCGTACGCGGCCAGTGAGCAGACCTAGCAACCTCCATTACAAAGGAAGTTGCGTTACGCGGTCCAACCCGGCGCGTGCCGCTCAGTCGCTGACGTCACGAAGGCTTCGGCTGATACCACGATGTCGAGTGCCCATAACAGTCCCCGCGTAGATGGTTAGTGCGTATAGGCCAGTAGCCAGACTCAGATCAAATACCAAGATCTCATTAAACGTGTTATTTTGAAATAACCGCGAACGCCGACCAGGGCCAGGCCCACCTCTCTCCTAGGTGGTCTCAACCTGCCCTGTCGCTTCGCCACAACGATCCACTCAGAGGGCCGTCGGGACAAACGTCCTTTCGGACCCAATCCATGAATCACCCGCGGGTACTCCTATGAGCCGACCCGTCTTTGGTCACCACATGTATTTGTTGGAAATATGCCCTAGAGGCAATAATAAATTAGTTATTATTATATTATATTTCATTGTTCATGATAATCGTTTATTATCCATGCTAGAATTGTATTGATAGGAAACTCAGATACATGTGTGGATACATAGACAACACCATGTCCCTAGTAAGCCTCTAGTTGACTAGCTCGTTGATCAATAGATGGTTATGGTTTCCTGACCATGGACATTGGATGTCATTGATAACGGGATCACATCATTAGGAGAATGATGTGATGGACAAGACCCAATCCTAAGCCTAGCACAAGATCGTGTAGTTCGTATGCTAAAGCTTTTCTAATGTCAAGTATCATTTCCTTAGACCATGAGATTGTGCAACTCCCGGATACCGTAGGAATGCTTTGGGTGTATCAAACGTCACAACGTAACTGGGGCTATAAAGGTGCATACAGGTATCTCCGAAAGTGTCTGTTGGGTTGGCACGAATCGAGACTGGGATTTGTCACTCCGTGTAAACGGAGAGGTATCTCTGGGCCCACTCGGTAGGACATCATCATAATGTGCACAATGTGACCAAGGAGTTGATCACGGGATGATGTGTTACGGAACGAGTAAAGAGACTTGCCGGTAACGAGATTGAACAAGGTATCGGGATACCGACGATCGAATCTCGGGCAAGTATCATACCGATAGACAAAGGGAATTGTATACGGGATTGATTGAATCCTTGACATCGTGGTTCATCCGATGAGATCATCGTGGAGCATGTGGGAGCCAACATGGGTATCCAGATCCCGCTGTTGGTTATTGACCGGAGAGTTGTCTCGGCCATGTCTGCATGACTCCCGAGCCCGTAGGGTCTACACACTTAAGGTTCGATGACGCTAGGGTTATAGGGAATAGATATACGTGGTTACCGAATGTTGTTCGGAGTCCCGGATGAGATCCCGGACGTCACGAGGAGTTCCGGAATGGTCCGGAGGTAAAGATTTATATATGGGAAGTCATCATACGGTCACCGGAATAATTCGGGGGTTACCGGTATTGTACCGGGACCACTGGAGGGGTTCCGGGGGTCCACCGGGAGGGTCCACCTGCCCCGGAGGGCCCTATGGGCTGTGTGTGGAGAGGGACCAGCCCCTTAGTGGGCTGGGCGCCTCCCCCCTAGGGCCCATGCGCCTAGGGTTTGGGGGAACCCTAAAGGGGGGGCGCCCCCCTTGCCTTGGGGGGCAAGGCAACCCCCCTGGCCGCCGCCCCCTCCTCAGATTGGATCTGAGGGGGCCGGCCCCCCTCTCCCTTGCCCCTATATATATGTGGGGGGTGGGAGGGCAGCCGCACCCAAGTTCTGGCGCAGCCCTCCCCCTCTCCCAAGTCCTCCTCTTCTCCCGCGGTGCTTGGCGAAGCCCTGCAGGATTGCCACGCTCCTCCTTCACCACCACGCCGTCGTGCTGCTGCTGGATGGAGTCTTCCCCAACCTCTCCTTCTCCCCTTGCTGGATCAAGGCGTAGGAGACGTCACCGGGCTGCACGTGTGTTGAACGCGGAGGCGCCGTGGTTCGGCGCTTAGATCGGAATCAACCGCGATCTGAATCGCTACGAGTACGACTCCTTCATCCGCGTTCTTGCAACGCTTCCGCTTAGCGATCTACAAGGGTATGTAGATGCACTCTCCTTCCCCTCGTTGCTAGATTACTCCATAGATTGATCTTGGTGATGCGTAGAAAATTTTAAATTTCTGCTACGATCCCCAACAGTGGCATCATGAGCTAGGTCTATGCGTAGTTTCTATGCACGAGTAGAACACAAGTTGTTGTGGGCGTCGATTTTGTCAATTTACTTGCCGTTACTAGTCTTATCTTGATTCGCGGCATCGTGGGATGAAGCGGCCCGGACCGACCTTACACGTACTCTTACGTGAGACTGGTTCCACCGACTGACATGCACTAGTTGCATAAGGTGGCTAGCGGGTGTCTGTCTCTCCCACTTTAGTCGGATCGGATTCGATGAAAAGGGTCCTTATGAAGGGTAAATAGAAATTGGCATATCACGTTGTGGTTTTGGCGTAGGTAAGAAATGTTCTTGCTAGAAACCTATAGCAGCCACGTAAAAATTTGCAACAACAATTAGAGGACGTCTAACTTGTTTTTGCAGCATATGCCTGTGTGATGTGATATGGCCAAAAGGATGTGATGAATGATATATGTGATGTATGAGATTGATCATGTTCTTGTAATAGGAATCACAACTTGCATGTCGATGAGTATGACAACCGGCAGGAGCCATAGGAGTTGTCTTAATTTATTTATGACCTGCGTGTCAACATAAACGTCATGTAATTACTTTACTTTATTGCTAAAGCGTTAGCCATAGTAGTAGAAGTAATAGATGACAAGACAACTTCAAGAAGACACGATGATGGAGATCATGGTGTCATGCCGGTGACAACGATGATCATGGAGCCCCGAAGATGGAGATCAAAAGGAGCAAAATGATATTGGCCATATCATGTCACTATTTGATTGCATGTGATGTTTATCATGTTTTACATCTTATTTGCTTAGAACGACGGTAGCTTAAATAAGATGATCCCTTGCAATAATTTCAAGAAAGTGTTCCCCCTAACTGTGCACCGTTGCGAAGGTTCGTTGTTTCGAAGCACCACGTGATGATCGGGTGTGATAGATTCTAACTCTCTCTCTTACAACGGGTGTAAGACCAGATTTACACATGCAAACACTTAGGTTGACTTGACGAGCCTAGCATGTACAGACATGGCCTCGGAACACGGAAGACCGAAAGGTCGAGCATGAGTCGTATAGAAGATACGATCAACATGAAGATGTTCACCGATGTTGACTAGTCCGTCTCACGTGATGATCGGACACGGCCTAGTTGACTCGGATCATGTTTCACTTAGATGACTAGAGGGATGTCTATCTGAGTGGGAGTTCATTAGATGAACTCAATTATCATGAACATAGTCTAAATTGTCTTTGCAAATATGTTGTAGATAAATAGCTCACGTTGTAGCTCCCTGTTTCAATACGTTCCTAGAGAAAGACCAAGTTGAAAGATATTGTAAGCACTGATGCGGACTAGGTCCGTAGTCCGAGGAGTGTCCTCACTGCTACACAGAAGGCTTACGTCTTTGATGCACCGCTCGATGTGCAAACCCCTACAACGTCGTCTGTGGATGTTGTGAACACCTGACAGACACATCCTGATGACTACTTGATAGTTTAGTGCACCATACTTTACGGCTTAGAATCGGGATTCCAATGACGTTTTGAACGCCATAAGACATATGAGATGTTCCAAGAGCTGAAATTGGGATTTCAGGCTCATGCCCGTGTTGAGAGGTATGAGACCTCTGACAAGTTCTTTTGCCAACAAGATGGAGGAGAATAGCTCAGCTAGTGAGCATGTGCTCAGAATGTCTGGGTGCTACAATCACTTAAATCAAGTGGGAGTTAAACTTCCAGATAAGATAGTGATTGATAGAGTTCTCTAGCCACTATCACTAAGCTACTAGATCTTCGTGATGAACTATGACATGCAAGGGATGGAGTTGATCCCGGAGCTGTTCGCGGTGCTTAAGACCGCAAAAGGTAGAAATCAAGAAGGAGCATCAAGTGTTGATGGTTTAATAAGACCACTGGTTTCAAGAAGGGCAAGGGCTAGAAGGGAAACTTCATGGATGGCAAACCAGTTGCCGCTCCAGTAAAGGAACCCAAGGTTGAACCCAAACCCGAGACTAAGTGCTTCTATTGTAAAGGGACGGTCACTGGTAGCGGAATTACCCCAAATGCATGGTAGATAAGAAGGCTGGCAACTTCAACAAAGTATATACGTGTTATTAATGTGTACCTCACTAGTACTCCTGGTAGCACCTGGGTATTGGATACCGGTTCAGTTACTATTATTGGTGACTTGAAGCAAAAGCTACGGACTAAACGGAGACTGGCTAAGGGCGAGGTGACGATGTGTGTTGGTTGGAAGTGTTTCCAAAGTTGATGAGATCACCATCGCACGCTCCATCTGCCTTCGGGATTAGTATTGAACCTAGATAAATGTTATCAGGTGTCTACGTTGAGCTGAATATGATTAGATCATGTTCATTGCAATACGGTCATTCATTTAAGTTAGAGAATAATGGTTATTCTGTTTACCTGAATGATACCTTTCATGGTCATGCACCCTATGTGAATGGTTCATTGAATCTCGGTCGTGGTGATACACATGTTCACGCCAAAAGATGTAGAGTTAATAATGATAGTACCACTGCCGCTTAGGTCATATTGGCGTAAGATGCATGAAGAAACTCCATATCAATGGATGTTTGGAGTCACTTGATTTTGAATCGCTTGACACATGCGAGCCATGCCTCATGGGCAGGATGACTAAGACCCCGTTTTCAGGTACAATGAAACGGACAAGTGACCTGTTGGAAATTATACATGCAGATGTGTGTGATCCAATGAGAATTGGAGCGTGCGGTGGATATCGCTATTTTCTCATCTTCACTGACGATTTGAGTAGATATAAGTATATTTACTTAATGAAGCACAAGTCTGAAATGTTTGAAAAGTTCAAGCGATTTCAGAGTGAAGTTAAGAATCATCATAACAATAAGATCATGTTCCTACGATCTGATCAAAAAGGGATTTTTTGATTTATGAGTTTGGCAATCACTTAAGACATTGTGGAATTGTTTCACAGTTGAAGCCACCTGGAACACCACAAGCTAATGGTGTGTCCGGACGTCGTAATCGAACCCTATGAGATATGGTGCGATCTATGATGTCTCTTACCGATCTACCGCTGCTATTTTGAGGTTATGCATTAGAGACAGCTGCATTCACTTTAGATAGGACACCATCTAAGTCCGTTGAGACGACGTCATATGAACATTGGTTTGGAAAGAAACCAAAGTTGTCGTTTTTTAATGTTTGGGCCTGTGATGCTTAAGGCTTCAGCCGGAGAAGCTCAAACCCAAAGCAGGACAAACACATCTTCATAGGATACCCAAGGGTGACAGTTGGGTATACCTTCTATCTCAGATCCGAGGGCAAATTGTTTGTCGCTAAGAACGGGTCCTTTCTCGAGAAGGAGTTTCTCTCGAAAGAATTGAGTGGGAGGAAGATAGAACTTGATGAGGTTGTCGAACCTTCACTTCAACCAGAGAGTGACGCAACACAGAAGATGTTTTCTGTGGTGCCTACGTCTGTTGAGTAGGAAGTTAATGATAGTGATCATGAAGCTTCGGATCAAGTTGCTATCGAACCCCGTAGGTCGACAAGGATATGTACTACTCCTAAGTGGTACGGTAATCCTGTCTTAGATATCATGTTGTTAGACAACAATGAACCTACGATCTATGGAGAAGCGATGGTGGGCCCGTATTCCGACAAATGGTTAGAAGCCATGAAATCCGAGATAGGATCCATATATCAGAACAAAGTATGGACTTTGGTGGACTTGCCCGATGATCGGCAAGCCATTGAGATAAATGGATCTTTAAGAAGAAGACGGACGTGGGTAATGTTACCGTCTATGAAGCTCGACTTGTGGGAAAGAGTCTTTTCACAAGTTCAAGGAGTTGACTACGATGAGAATTTCTCACCCGTAGCGATGCTTAAGTCCGTCGGAATCATGTTAGCATTAGCTGTATTTTTCGATTATGAAATCTTACAGATGGATGTCAAAACAAGTTTTCTTACCAGTTTTCGTAAGAAAAGTTGTATGTGATACAATAAAAGGTTTTGACGATCCTAAGAATGCTAAAAGGTATGCTGGCCCAGCAATCCTTCTATGGACTAGAGCAAGCATCTCGGAATCGGAATATATGTTTTGATGGAGTGATCAAAGCTTTTAGGTTTTATACAATGTTTGCTAGAAACTTGTATTTACAAGAAAGTGAGTGGGAGCACTACAACATTTCTGATAAGTATATGTGGATGACATATTGTTGATCCGAAATAATGTAGAATTTCTGGAAAGCATAAACGGTTGTTTGAAGAGTGATTTTCAAAGGAAGACCTGGATAAAGCTGCTTACATATTGGGCATCAAGATCTATAGAGATAGATCAAGACGCCTGATGATACTTTCAAAGAACGCACACCTTGACATGTTTTTGAAGGAGTTCAAAATAGATCAGTCAAAGAAGGGGTTCTTACCTGAGTTGTAAGGTGTGAAGTTGAGTAAGACTCAAAGATTGACCACGGCAGAAGAAAGAGGAAGGACGAAGGTCGTCCCCTATGGCTCTTGTCATAGGCTCTATACGGTATGCCATGCTGAGTACCGCACCTGATGTGTGCCTTGCCACATGTCTGGCAAGAGGGTACAAAGGTGATCTAGGAGTAGATCACCAGATAGCGGTCAAAATTATCCTTAGAGGAATAAGGAAATGTTTCTCGGTTATGGAGGTGATAAAGAGTTCGACGTAAAGAGTTACGTCGATGCAAGCTTAACACCTATCCGGATAGCTCTGAGTAGAGATACCGGATACGTATAATGGAGCAACAATTTGGAATAGCTCCAAGTGGAACGTGGTAGCAGCATCTACGATATGACATAAAGTTTTGCGAAATACATAGGGATCTGAATATGGCAAGACCCGTTGACTACAACCTCTCTCACAAGCATAACATGATCAAACCCAGAACTCATTGAGTGTTAATCACATAGTGATGTGAACTAGATTAGTGACTCTAGTAAACTCTTTGGATGTTGGTCACATGGCGATGTGACCTGTGAGTGTTAATCACATGGCGATGTGAACTAGATTATTGACTCTAGTGCAAGTGGGAGACTGTTGGAAATATGCCCTAGAGGCAATAATAAATTAGTTATTATTATATTTCATTGTTCATGATAATCATTTATTATCCATGCTAGAATTGTATTGATAGGAAACTCAGATACATGTGTGGATACATAGACAACACCATGTCCCTAGTAAGCCTCTAGTTGACTAGCTCGTTGATCAATAGATGGTTACGGTTTCCTGACCATGGACATTGGATGTCGTTGATAACGGGATCACATCATTAGGAGAATGATGTGATGGACAGACCAATCCTTAAGCCTAGCACAAAGATCGTGGAGTTCGTGCTAAAGCTTTTCTAATGTCAAGTTATCAATTTCCTTATAGACCATGAGATTGTTGCAACTCCAGGATACTGTAGGAGTGCTTTGGATGTGCCAAACGTCACAACGTAACTGGGTGGCTATAAAGGTACACTACAGGTATCTCCGAAAGTGTCTGTTGGGTTGGCACGAATCGAGACTGGGATTTGTCACTCCGTGTAAACGGAGAGGTATCTCTGGGCCCACTCGGTAGGACATCATCATAATGTGCACAATGTGATCAAGGAGTTGACCACGGGATGATGTGTTACGGAACGAGTAAAGAGACTTGCCGGTAACGAGATTGAACAAGGTATCGGGATACCGACGATCGAATCTCGGGCAAGTATCGTACCGCTAGACAAAGGGAATTGTATACGGGATTGATTAAGTCCTTGACATCGTGGTTCATCCGATGAGATCATCGTGGAGCATGTGGGAGCCAACATGGGTATCCAGATCCCGCTATTGGTTATTGACCGGAGAGTTGTCTCGGCCATGTCTGCATGACTCACGAACCCGTAGGGTCTACACACTTAAGGTTCGATGACGCTAGGGTTATAGGGAAAGTATGCACGCGGTTACCGAATGTTGTTCGGAGTCCCGTATGAGATCCTGGACGTCACGAGGAGTTCCAGAATAGTCCGGAGGTAAAGATTGATATATAGGAAGTATGGTTTTGGCCACCGGAAGTGTTCCGGGCATCACCGGTAATGTACCGGGACCACCGGAGGGGTCCGGGGGTCCACCAGGTGGGGCCACCAGCCCCGGAGGCCTACATGGGCCAATAGTGGGAAGGGACCAGCCCCTAGGTGGGCTGGGGCGCCTCCCACCAAGGCCCAAGGCGCCTCCAAGAGGGGAAGGGGGCAAACCCTAGGGCAGATGGGCCCTAAGGCCCACCCCAGGTGCGCCTCCCCCTCTCCCCCTTGTGGCCGCCACCCAGATGGGATCTGGGGGCTGCCGCCACCCCTAGGGAGGGAACCCTAGGTGGGGGCGCAGCCCCTCCCCTCCCCCTATATATACTTGAGGTTTGGGCTGCCCAACACACAGCGATTCAATCTCCCTGTTGGCGCAGCCCTACCCCTCTCCCTCCTCGTCTCTCGTAGTGCTTGGCGAAGCCCTGCTGGAGTCCCGCGCTCCTCCACCACCACCACGCCGTCGTGCTGCTGCTGGATGGAGTCTTCCCCAACCTCTCCTTCTCCCCTTGCTGGATCAAGGCATAGGAGACGTCACCGGGCTGTACGTGTGTTGAACACGGAGGTGCCGTCCGTTTGGCACTAGGATCATCGGTGATTTGGATCACGACGAGTACGACTCCATCAACCACGTTCACTTGAACGCTTCCGCTTAGCGATCTACAAGGGTATGTAGATGCACTCTCCTTCCCTCGTGTCTAGACTTCTCCATATATTGATCTTGGTGATGCGTAGAAAATTTTAAATTTCTGCTACGATCCCCAACAGCTCGAGCGTCTGCTCTTCTCTCTTGACCCTTTGCTAACCGACATCACCCCAGGCCGATCTAGGCAGTTAGGCGGGGGTGTGGATGTGTAGGGCAGTGCTCCCCGAGGTGCAGTGCGGCGCGCGTGCGTGTAGTACAAAAATCGGAGGCGTGCAGTGCAGTAGAGCACCAGATGGCAGTGGCCAACAGCCCCTCGATCCCGTCTCTTTGCCGACGGCAACTACTCACATGGCGCTGCTCCCTGGACCCGCTCCATCACCGGCATCCCGCCGATCCAACGAGCAGCAACGGAGGACCCCTGCAGATCCCGTGCTCCTCGTCAACGGCGGCCGCCACCTGTTGTCTAGATGAAGAAGAGGCGGTTTGCAGTCCACGCGACGTCGGCGTGCAGTTTGTGTGTAGCTTCTAGCCCAACGACGACCTGATCCTCTCCATTCTCGGAGTTGATTGCCGTTGAGTTGATTGGCGCCTCCTCATTCTTCCAAGCCTTCTGGTCTGTTATCATTTGAGTTAATGGCCTTATGCGCATATTTAAATTCTTTGTTAAATATTTAACTTCTCTTTTGAACATCGATTCTCTATGATTGCTACTCGTTCTGTATACATCCTGCCAGTCTTGTTTGTTCAGGTGGTCTGTTACTGATCCCATGGGATGACCACGGAATCACAGGCAATTGGCGCACTGAGTTAGAGTCTGGTCACGACCACACTAGATAACTCTCCTGATGACAATTTCCATTCTTAATCTTTGACGTTCATACGCTCGTGATCCATCGCCACGCCCATACCCATACGCTCGTCGACGGTGCCGTCCCCATCTTACTCCTATCCTTTTACTCTCCCTCCTTCCTTGTATTATCGGAGTGAGAGAATTGCACTCTTTATAGGCATATGTGATGATACGGGGTCATGAAACTACAAACGATTAAAATTGGAATTTCATCAGAAGTTTTATCCTATGTGTAGTGACCAGACCTCAAACAGTCCAATCTCTGTGCTCCGGTGTCATCCCTGGATCAGTAATGCTGACACCACACAGTACTTGAAGGATTTATAACAGAGTAGCAATCACACACTTATTGCATCGAGTGTCTCAAAAGAGAACGTATTACAATAAATATGGCATAAGGCCATCTAATAATGATAACAGCAGAAGGCTTGGAAGATGAGTGAGCCCATCAACTCCAACGGCATCACTGAGTATAGAACCACGACCTGAAAGCACCTTACTCGTCGTCTAAAAAGTCTGCAACATGAACGTTGCAGCCCGAAATGGGTCAGCACATGGAATATGCTGGCAATGTAACACATAGAGAGCAATGAAAAAATAAGGCTATACTACATGCATATTTGGCTGGTGGAAAGCTCTATGGTTACAGTTTTGCGTAAAGCCAATTTTTCCCTACTGTAAAGGAATAAATTTTATTTAACTATCATGGTGGTTGTTAAACATTGAGAGTGTAGATACCCTCTCAATCCCAATTAAACCTCATCATTAAAAACCTAACAAATTAATTAGAGTAACATGATGAGATTCACATGATAATCCAAGAAGTAGATACTCAAGATGTCCATAACCGGGGACACGGCTTGTTGGGGAACGTAGCATAAATTCAAAATTTTCTACGCATCACCAAGATCAATCTATGGAGTAATCTAGCAACGAGGGAAGGAGAGTGCATCTACATACCCTTGTAGATCGCTAAGCGGAAGCGTTCAAGTGAACGGGGTTGATGGAGTCGTACTCGTCGTGATCCAAATCACCGATGATCCTAGTGCCGAACGGACGGCACCTCCGCGTTCAACACACGTACAGCCCGGTGACGTCTCCTACGCCTTGATCCAGCAAGGGGAGAAGGAGAGGTTGGGGAAGACTCCATCCAGCAGCAGCACGACGGCGTGGTGGTGGTGGAGGAGCGCGGGACTCCAGCAGGGCTTCGCCAAGCACTACGAGAGACGAGGAGGGAGAGGGGTAGGGCTGCGCCAACAGGGAGATTGGAATCACATGTGTTTGGGCAGCCCCAAACCTCAAGTATATATAGGGGGAGGGAGGGCTGCGCCCCCCTAGGGTTCCCTCCCTAGGGGTGGCGGCAGCCCCCAGATCCCATCTGGGGTGGCGGCCACAGGGGAGAGGGGGAGGCGCACCTGGGGTG
Organism: Triticum urartu; assembly: GCF_003073215.2. Lineage (NCBI taxonomy): Eukaryota > Viridiplantae > Streptophyta > Magnoliopsida > Poales > Poaceae > Triticum > Triticum urartu. The sequence continues at coordinate 115,920,230 of NC_053028.1, forward strand.
GGCCTTAGGGCCCATCTGCCCTAGGGTTTGCCCCCTTCCCCTCTTGGAGGCGCCTTGGGCCTTGGTGGGAGGCGCCCCAGCCCACCTAGGGGCTGGTCCCTTCCCACTATTGGCCCATGTAGGCCTCCGGGGCTGGTGGCCCACCTGGTGGACCCCCGACCCCTCCGGTGGTCCCGGTACACTACCGGTGATGCCCGAACACTTCCGGCTGGCCAAACCATACTTCCTATATATACATCTTTACCTCCGGACCATTCCGGAAACTCCTCGTGACGTCCGGGATCTCATCCGGGACTCCGAACAACATTTCGGTAACGTACATACATCTTCCTATAACCCTAGCGTCATCGAACCTTAAGTGTGTAGACCCTACGGGTTCGGGAACATGCAGACATGACCGAGAGAACTCTCCGGTCAATAACCAACAGCGGGATCTGGATACCCATGTTGGCTCCCACATGCTCATGATGATCTCATCGGATGAACCACGATGTCAAGGATTCAATCAATCCCGTATACAATTCCCTTTGTCCAGCGGTATTGTACTTGCCCGAGATTCGATCGTCGGTATCCCGATACCTTGTTCAATCTCGTTACCGGCAAGTCTCTTTACTCGTTCCGTAACACATCATCCCGTGATCAACTCCTTGGTCACATTGTGCACATTATGATGATGTCCTACCGAGTGGGCCCAGAGATACCTCTCCGTTTACACGGAGTGACAAATCCTAGTCTCGATTCGTGCCAACCCAACAGACACTTTCGGAGATACCCTGTAGTGTACCTTTATAGCCACCCAGTTACGTTGTGACGTTTGGCACACCCAAAGCACTTCCTACGGTATCCGGGAGTTGCACAATCTCATGGTCTAAGGAAATGATACTTGACATTAGAAAAGCTTTAGCATACGAACTACACGATCTTTGTGCTAGGCTTAGGATTGGGTCTTTTCCATCACATCATTCTCCTAATGATGTGATCCCGTTATCAACGACATCCAATGTCCATGGTCAGGAAACCGTAACCATCTATTGATCAACGAGCTAGTCAACTAGAGGCTTACTAGGGACATGGTGTTGTCTATGTATCCACACATGTATCTGAGTTTCCTATCAATACAATTCTAGCATGGATAATAAATGATTATCATGAACAAGGAAATATAATAATAACAATTTATTATTGCCTCTAGGGCATATTTCCAACAGTCTCCCACTTGCACTAGAGTCAATAATCTAGTTCACATCGCCATGTGATTAACACTCACAGGTCACATCGCCATGTGACCACATCCAAAGAGTTTACTAGAGTCAAATCTAGTTCACATCACTATGTGATTAACACTCAATGAGTTCTGGGTTTGATCATGTTATGCTTGTGAGAGAGGTTGTAGTCAACGGGTCTGCCATATTCAGATCCCTATGTATTTCGCAAAACTTTATATATCGTAGATGCTGCTACCACGTTCCACTTGGAGCTATTCCAAATTGTTGCTCCATTATACGTATCTCGGTATCTCTACTCAGAGCTATCTGGATAGGTGTTAAGCTTGCATCGACGTAACTCTTTACGTCGAACTCTTTATCACCTCCATAACCGAGAAACATTTCCTTATTCCTCTAAGGATAATTTTGACCGCTATCTGGTGATCTACTCCTAGATCACCTTTGTACCCTCTTGCCAGACATGTGGCAAGGCACACATCAGGTGCGGTACTCAGCATGGCATACCGTATAGAGCCTATGACAAAAGCATAGGGGACGACCTTCGTCCTTCCTCTTTCTTCTGCCGTGGTCAATGCTTTGAGTCTTACTCAACTTCACACCTTACAACTCAGGTAAGAACCCCTTCTTTGACTGATCTATTTTGAACTCCTTCAAAAACATGTCAAGGTGTGCGTTCTTTGAAAGTATCATCAGGCGTCTTGATCTATCTATAGATCTTGATGCCCAATATGTAAGCAGCTTTATCCAGGTCTTCCTTTGAAAATCACTCTTCAAACAACCGTTTATGCTTTCCAGAAATTCTACATTATTTCGTATCAACAATATGTCATCCACATATACTTATCAGAAATGTTGTAGTGCTCCCACTCACTTTCTTGTAAATACAAGTTTCTAGCAAACATTGTATAAACCTAAAAGCTTTGATCACTCCATCAAAGCATATATTCTGACTCCGAGATGCTTGCTCTAGTCCATAGAAGGATTGCTGGAGCCAGCATACCTTTTAGCATCCTTAGGATCGACAAAACCTTTTATTGTATCACATACAACTTTTCTTACGAAAACTGGTAAGAAAACTTGTTTTGACATCCATCTGTAAGATTTCATAATCGAAAAATACAGCTAATGCTAACATGATTCCGACGGACTTAAGCATCGCTACGGGTGAGAAATTCTCATCGTAGTCAACTCCTTGAACTTGTGAAAAGACTCTTTCCCACAAGTCGAGCTTCATAGACGGTAACATTACCGCCCACGTCCGTCTTCTTCTTAAAGATCCATTTATCTCAATGGCTTGCCGATCATCGGGCAAGTCCACCAAAGTCCATACTTTGTTCTGATATATGGATCCTATCTCGGATTTCATGGCTTCTAACCATTTGTCGGAATACGGGCCCACCATCGCTTCTCCATAGCTCGTAGGTTCATTGTTGTCTAACAACATGATATCTAAGACAGGATTACCGTACCACTTAGGAGTAGTACATATCCTTGTCGACCTACGAGGTTCGATAGCAACTTGATCCGAAGCTTCATGATCACTATCATTAACTTCCTATTCAACAGACGTAGGCGCCACAGAAAACATCTTTCTGTGTTGCGTCACTCTCTGGTTGAAGTAAAGGTTCGACAACCTCATCAAGTTCTATCTTCCTCCCACTCAATTCTTTCGAGAGAAACTCCTTCTCGAGAAAGGACCCGTTCTTAGCGACAAACAATTTGCCCTCGGATCTGAGATAGAAGGTATACCCAACTGTCACCTTTGGGTATCCTATGAAGATGTGTTTGTCCGCTTTGGGTTCGAGCTTCTCCGGCTGAAGCCTTAAGCATCGCAGCCCCAAACATTAAGAAACGACAACTTTGGTTTCTTGCCAAACCAATGTTCATACGACGTCGTCTCAACGACTTAGATGGTGTCCTATCTAAAGTGAATGCAGCTGTCTCTAACGCATAACCTCAAAATGAAAATGGTAGATTGGTAAGAGACATCATAGATCGCACCATATCTCATAGGGTTCGATTACGACGTCCGGACACACCATTACCTTGTGGTGTTCCAGGTGGCTTCAACTGTGAAACAATTCCACAATGTCTTAAGTGATTGCCAAACTCATAACTCAGATATTCTCATTGATCAGATCGTAGGAATTTGATCTTCTTGTTATGATGATTCTTAACTTCACTCTGAAATCGCTTGAACTTTTCAAAGTTTTCAGACTTGTGCTTCATCAAGCAAATATACCTATATCTACTCAAATCGTCAGTGAAGATGAGAAAATAGCGATATCCACCGCACGCTTCAATTCTCATTGGATCACACGCATCAGCATGTATGATTTCCAACAAGTCACTTGCCCGTTTCATTGTACCTGAAAGCGGGGTCTTAGTCATCCTGCCCATGAGGCATGGCTCGCATGTGTCAAGCGATTCAAAATCAAGTGACTCCAAATCCATCGACATGGAGTTTCTTCATGCATCTTACGCCAATATGACTAAGCGGCAGTGCCACGAGAAAGTGGTACTATCATTATTAACTCTACATCTTGGCCGTAACATGTGTATTACCACGACCGAGATCATGAACCATTCACATAGGGGCATGACCATGAAAGGTATCATTCATGTAAACAGAAACCATTATTCTCTACTTAAATGAATGACCGTATTTGCCAATGAACATGATCTAATCATATTCTGCTCAAACGTAGACACCTTGATAACATTTTCTAGGTTCAATACTAATCCCGAAGGCAGAGGAGCCGTGCGATGGTGATCTCCTCAACTTTGAAACACTCCAACACAACATCGTCACCTCGCCCTTAGCCAGTCTCCGTTTAGTCCGTAGCTTTTGCTTCAAGTCACCAATAATAGTAACTGAACCGGTATCCAATACCCAGGTGCTACCAGGAGTACTAGTGAGGTACACATTAATAACACATATATACTTTTGAAGTTGCCAGCCTTCTTATCTACCATGCATTTGGGGTAATTCTGCTACCAATGACCGTCCCCTTTACAATAGAAGCACTTAGTCTCTGGTTTGGGTTCAACCTTGGGTTCCTTTACTGGAGCGACAACTGGTTTTGCATCCCCATGAAGTTTCCCTTCTAGCCCTTGCCCTTCTTGAAACCAGTGGTCTTATTAAAACCATCAACAACTTGATGCTCCTTCTTGATTTCTATTTGCCTTGTGTCGTTCAGAGCACTCGTTTAAGCACCGCGACAGCTCCGGGATCAACTCCATCCTTGCATGTCATAGTTCATCCACGAAGATCTAGTAGCTTAGTGATAGTGGCTAGAGAACTCTATCAATCACTATCTTATCTGGAAGTTTAACTCCCACTTGATTTAAGTGATTGTAGCACCCAGACATTCTGAGCACATGCTCACTAGCTGAGCTATTCTCCTCCATCTTGTTGGCAAAAGAACTTGTCAGAGGTCTCATACCTCTCAACACGGGCATGAGCCTGAAATCCCAATTTCAGCTCTTGGAACATCTCATATGTTCTATGGCGTTCAAAACGTCATTGGAATCCCGATTCTAAGCCGTAAAGTATGGTGCACTAAACTATCAAGTAGTCATCAGGATGTGTCTGTCAGGTGTTCACAACATCCACAGACGACGTTGTAGGGGTTTGCACATCGAGCGGTGCATCAAAGACGTAAGCCTTCTGTGTAGCAGTGAGGACACTCCTCGGACTACGGACCTAGTCCGCATCATTGCTTACAATATCTTTCAACTTGGTCTTTCTCTAGGAACGTATTGAAACAGGGAGCTACAACGTGAGCTATTTATCTACAACATATTTGCAAAGACAATTTAGACTATGTTCATGATAATTGAGTTCATCTAATGAACTCCCACTCAGATAGACATCCCTCTAGTCATCTAAGTGAAACATGATCCGAGTCAACTAGGCCGTGTCCGATCATCACGTGAGACGGACTAGTCAACATCGGTGAACATCTTCATGTTGATCGTATCTTCTATACGACTCATGCTCGACCTTTCGGTCTTCCGCTGTTCCGGCCATGTCTGTACATGCTAGGCTCGTCAACGTCAACCTAAGTTTTGTGATTACATCTGGCTTACACCCGTGTATTCGAAACATTAGATCTATCACACCCGATCATCACGTGGTGCTTCGAAACAACGAACCTTCGCAACGGTGCACAGTTAGGGGACACTCTTTCTTGAAATTTTAGTGAGGGATCATCTTATTTAAGCTACCGTCGTTCTAAGCAAATAAGATGTAAAACATGATAAATCATCACATGCAATCAAATAGTGACATGATATGGCCAATATCATTTTGCTCCTCTCGATCTCCATCTTCGGGGCTCCATGATCATCGTTGTCACCGGCATGACACCATGATCTCCATCATCCTGATCTCCATCATCGTAGTCTTCTTGAAGTTGTCTCGTCATTCTATTCTACTACTATGGCTAACGCTTTAGCAATAAATTAAAGTAATTACATGACATTTATGTTGACACGCAGGTCATAAATAAATTAAGACAACTCCTATGGCTCCTGCCGGTTGTCATACTCATCGACATGCAAGTCGTGATTCCTATTACAAGAACATGATCAATCTCATACATCACATATATCATTCATCACATCCTTTTGGCCATATCACATCACAGCATATGCTGCAAAAACAAGTTAGACGTCCTCTAATTGTTGTTGCAAGTTTTTACGTGGCTGCTATAGGTTTCTAGCAAGAACGTTTCTTACCTACGCCAAAACCACAACGTGATATGCCAATTTCTATTTACCCTTCATAAGGACCCTTTTCATCGAATCCGATCCGACTAAAGTGGGAGAGACAGACACCCGCTAGCCACCTTATGCAACTAGTGCATGTCAGTCGGTGGAACCAGTCTCACGTAAGAGTACGTGTAAGGTCGGTCCGGGCCGCTTCATCCCACGATGCCGCCGAATCAAGATAAGACTAGTAACGGCAAGCAAATTGACAAAATCGACGCCCACAACAACTTGTGTTCTACTCGTGCATAGAAACTACGCATAGACCTAGCTCCTGATACCACTATTTGGGGAACGTAGCAGAAATTTAAAATTTTCTACGCATCACCAAGATCAATCTATGGAGTAATCTAGCAACGAGGGGAAGGAGAGTGCATCTACATACCCTTGTAGATCGCTAAGCGGAAGCGTTCAAGAGTGAACGGGGTTGATGGAGTCGTACTCGTCGTGATCCAAATCACCGATGATCCTAGTGCCGAACGGACGGCACCTCCGCGTTCAACACACGTACAGCCCGGTGACGTCTCCTACGCCTTGATCCAGCAAGGGGAGAGAGAGGTTGGGAAGACTCCATCCAGCAGCAACGACGTGTGGTGGGTGAGGAGCGCGGGACTCCAGCAGGGCTTCGCCAAGCACTACGAGAGACGAGGAGGGAAGGGGTAGGGCTGCGCCAACAGGAGATTGAATCGCGTGTGTTGGGCAGCCCCAAACCTCAAGTATATATAGGGGGAGGGGCTGCGCCCCCACCTAGGGTTCCCTCCCTAGGGGTGGCGGCAGCCCCCAGATCCCATCTGGGTGGCGGCCACAAGGGGGAGAGGGGGAGGCGCACCTGGGGTGGGCCTTAGGGCCCATCTGCCCTAGGGTTTGCCCCCTTCCCCTCTTGGAGGCGCCTTGGGCCTTGGTGGGAGGCGCCCCAGCCCACCTAGGGGCTGGTCCCTTCCCACTATTGGCCCATGTAGGCCTCCGGGGCTGGTGGCCCCACCTGGTGGACCCCCGGACCCCTCCCGGTGGTCCCGGTAATAACCACACGGTCTGGATACCCATGTTGGCTCCCACATGCTCCACGATGATCTCATCGGATGAACCACGATTCAAGGACTTAATCAATCCCGTATACAATTCCCTTTGTCTAGCGGTACGATACTTGCCCGAGATTCGATCGTCGGTATCCCGATACCTTGTTCAATCTCGTTACCGGCAAGTCTCTTTACTCGTTCCGTAACACATCATCCCGTGATCAACTCCTTGATCACATTGTGCACATTATGATGATGTCCTACCGAGTGGGCCCAGAGATACCTCTCCGTTTACACGGAGTGACAAATCCCAGTCTCGATTCGTGCCAACCGAACAGACACTTTCGGAGATACCTGTAGTGTACCTTTATAGCCACCCAGTTACGTTGTGACGTTTGGCACACCCAAAGCACTCCTACGGTATCCGGGAGTTGCACAATCTCATGGTCTAAGGAAATGATACTTGACATTAGAAAAGCTTTAGCATACGAACTACACGATCTTTGTGCTAGGCTTAGGATTGGGTCTTGTCCATCACATCATTCTCCTAATGATGTGATCCGTTATCAACGACATCCAATGTCCATGGTCAGGAAACCGTAACCATCTATTGATCAACGAGCTAGTCAACTAGAGGCTTACTAGGGACATGGTGTTGTCTATGTATCCACACATGTATCTGAGTTTCCTATCAATACAATTCTAGCATGGATAATAAACGATTATCATGAACAATGAAATATAATAACAATAACTAATTTATTATTGCCTCTAGGGCATATTTCCAACACGGCTAACCATGATTAGTTTATACACTCTGCAGAGGTTTGTGCACTTTTCCCCACAAGACTCGATCTCCTCCGTTGGGATTCTCGCACTTCATGGTGTTTGAGAAACGGATGACCGAGACATAATCTTTCAGAAGCGCTAGCACCTTACGATCGGATAGACCGTTACACCTACTTTCCCCTACATCTGATAGTCTACCAGTCTAAGAGTTCGCACAACTTAATCAACTATGCTAGAGCCCATAGTAGCTTGTGGCTGCACATGGAAGTTTCTAGTATGAATAATCTCATGATCCCTTTGAGCCTGGGTGGCGGTCCAAAAGAAAAACAGGCAATCGCTGGAATACCCAGGTGCCTCAATCCACCCAGATGTGTGTTTAAGTTGTCACCTTAGATAAACCATTAATTTAACAATCTCACATCTGTCATGGATACACTCACCCAATCCGCGTCTACTAGCATAGCATGGCAATATAAGCAAATGTAGAAGTAACTCCCAAAGGTTTGATAATAAAACAGGTAATAGGTACTACCTCATCTACTTCCCAAAACCCACAATTTAATTAGATCCTAATCATGCAATGTGTGAGGATTGATCTAATGCAATAAAACTGGGTAGTAGGAGGTATGATCAAAGTGTTACTTGCCTTGCTGATGATCCGCAAAACCTAGCGATTCGAAGTAGCAAGCGGCGCACTCCGGGTACTCTATCGCAAACAAACAAGCATACAATAAGTACTCAACTAATGCACAGGTAAAACTCAAATAAAAGATCTAACCAGAAAGTTCAATTTAAGAACTCCGGTTGGCAAAAAGAACCAAATTGAACGAAGCAACGAAAGACAAACGGCAAAAGAAACAAGCTTCGTTTACTATTCTGGATCTAGGTCAAATTTTACAAAGGAAAAAACTTGTTTGAGTTGGTTAAACGGAAAGAGGGTTTCAAGACGAAACTCCAGGCGCTTGAATCGCCTGATTCCGATAAACGAGCGAAAAGTTATACTAAAACGAAAATCGGATCAGAAATCACGATCAGAAAAATCGCGGAATCCAAGAAAAAGAAAAACGACGAACAGATTAATGAACTAACGTTCGTTAACTGGATCTAAATGATGAACGCGTTCGTTAAAACAAACAAATGAGCGAAGGCTCGCTAATTAACTAAACCGGAAAAAAATCGGTCTATCTAAAAATGGATCTAAAAAAACCGACGAATAACCGACGGAAAAACCGAACGGTTTTTCTAAAAAAAACGGTGGTGGCGGCGGCGGAATCGACCTTGTCGGCGGCGAGGGGGCTCCGGCGGCGGCAGGCGGCGGCGGCTGGGCTCCGGCGTGGCTTAGGGTTAGGGCGGCGGCGGCTTGGGCTGTTTCGGGCCCGGAGGCGCACTATATAAAGGCCCCCTCTGAGGAGTCCGGGCCAAACACGGCCCGTAGTCGGTTCGCTCTTTTTTTTAAATTATTACGCGCAGAAAACAAACAAAAAGAATACTAAACGGACTCCAAAAATCCCGAAATAAATTTTCCCCGGCTTCTAAAATCAAGCCGCACAGGATGAACATTTATTTGGGGCCTAAATGCAATTTTGAAAAACGCGCATTTTTCCTAAATTCAAATAAAATAGCAAATAAAACAATAAATCTTATTTGATTTTATTATTAAATCCTCAATATTTCTTTATTTTGGAAAAGTCATTTTATTCCCTCTCTCATATTTTTATAACAGAAATAATTGAAGATAAAATAAATAAAATCAAATGATCCTATTTTCAAAATTTGAGAAAACTCAAATATGAAAATAACGAAATCCCCAACTCTCTCCGAGGGTCCTTGAGTTGCGTAGAATTTCTAGGATCAACCAAAATGCAAATAAATATAATATGCAATGATGATCTAATGTATAACATTCCAAATTAAAATTTGGGATGTTACAGTATGCATCTTGTTCATCGTGATCGCAATTATATATATAATTTCTGACCTCGCGAAGGAGAAAGCATTTCTCAAGCTTGGAGGAGACTTAAATCAATGTTATATTCATGCTCCAATGATGAGCTCTCAAGAGAAATGATTATTCGAAATTTATATGCTCGGCTTTCTGATAACAATCGCACCATGCTCGATACTTCTTGTGTTGGCTCTTTTATGACGAAGACTATTGAATTCAAATGGGATTTATTGGAAAGAATTAAACGCAACTCTGAAGATTGGGACATCGACAAAGGTAAGGAGTCGGGTATGACACCTAAGTTTGATTGTGTTAAATCTTTTATGAATACCGATGTTTTCCGTAAATTTAGCACTAAATATGGACTTGACTCTGAAATAGTGGCTTCTTTCTGTGAATCTTTTGCTACTCATATTGATCTCCCTAGGGAGAAGTGATTTAAATATCATCCTCCCATAGAAGTAAAAGTAGTTGCACCAATTAAAGTTGAAGAGAAGACTGTCACTTATAATGATCCTATTGTTCCTACCGCTTATGTTGAGAAACCACCTTTTCCTATTAGGATAAAAGATCATGCTAAAGCTTCAACTGTGGTTCGTAAAAGCAATATTAAAACTTATACACCTCCTGAGCAAATTAAAATTGAACCTGATATTGCTATTGTTAAAGATCTCTTGTCTGATAATATTGATGGGCATGTTATTCATTTCCTTGATGAGACTGCTAGAATTGCTAAACCTTGTGCTAAAGATAAAAACAGACATGTGGTAGGCATGCCTGTTATTTTTGTTAAAATAGGAGATCATTGTTATCATGGCTTATGTGATATGGGTGCTAGTGCTAGTGCAATACCTTACGACTTATACAAATAAATTATGCATGATATTGCACCTGCTGAGATAGAAGATATTGATGTCATAATTAAACTTGCCAATAGAGATACTATTTCACCAATGGGAATTGTTAGAGATGTTGAAGTCTTGTGTGGGAAAACTAAATATCCTGTTGATTTTCTTGTTCTTGGTTCCCCACAAGATAGCTTTTGTCCCATTATATTTGGTAGACCCTTCTTGAACACAGTTAATGCTAAGATAGATTGCAAAAAGGATGTTGTTACTATTGGTTTAGCTGATATATCTCATGAATTTAATTTCTCTAAATTTCGTAGACAACACCGTGAAGAGGAATTTCCTAGTAAAGATGAACTTCTATTGTCGGGCCTCCTAGTGATCCTTTAGAACAATATTTGCTAGACTATGAAAATGATATGTTTATGAATGAAAGAAGGGAAATAGATGAAGTATTCTTTAAACAGGAACCATTCCTGAAACACAATTTGCCTGTTGAAATCCTAGGGGATCCTCCTCCACCCAAGGGTGATCCCGTGTTTGAGCTTAAACCGTTACCTGATACTCTTAAATATGCTTATCTTGATGAGAAAAAGATATATCCTGTTATTATTAGTGCTAACCTTTCAGAGCATGAAGAAGAGAGATTATTGAAAACTCTGAAGAAGCACGTGCTGCTATTGGATATACTCTTGATGATCTTAAGGGCATTAGTCCCACTCTATGTCAACACAAAATAAATTTGGAGGAAGATGCCAAACCAGTTCGTGATCATCAACGACGGCTGAATCCTAAGATGAAGGAAGTGGTAAGAAAGGAAATACTAAAGCTTCTTGAGGCAGGTATAATTTATCCCGTTGCTGATAGTCAGTGGGTAAGTCCTGTCCATTGTGTCCCTAAGAAGGGAGGTATTACTGTCGTTCCTAATGATAAAGATGAGTTGATCCCGCAAAGAATTATTACAGGTTATAGGATGGTAATTGATTTCCGCAAATTAAATAAAGCTACTAAAAAAGATCATTACCCCTTACCTTTTATCGATCAAATGCTAGAAAGATTATCCAAACATACACATTTTTGCTTTCTAGATGGTTATTCTGGTTTCTCTCAAATACCCGTCAGCCAAAGATCAATCAAAGACTACTTTTACATGCCCTTTTGGTACTTTTGCTTATAGACGTATGCCTTTTGGTTTATGTAATGCACCTGCTACCTTTCAAAGATGCATGATGGCTATATTCTCTGACTTTTGTGAAAAGATTTGTGAGGTTTTCATGGATGACTTTTCCGTCTATGGATCCTCTTTTGATGATTGCTTAAGCAACCTTCATCGAGTTTTGCAGAGATGTGAGAAAACTAATCTGTCTTGAATTGGGAAAAGTGCCACTTTATGGTTAACGAAGGTAATTGTCTATCTCTCT
>NC_053028.1:115933247-115945558 GCF_003073215.2 Triticum urartu
GAAGTAGGACGTGGACCTGCTTTGACAAGCGGTCTATCAATAGGCCTGGGTGGAGCATGTAACTGAACAGGGTGAGGTGCCACACAAGATGGCCTTGGTGTATAACCGGGTGGAAGAGCGGAGTTTGGAACCCAAATCCGGCGCTTCTGCGAAGTAGAACCGGAAGAAGAACCCAAACCACGGGTGTGCTTATGAGACTCCTCGTAAGTGAGTTGAGCTATCTCTGCATTAATGGCCTTGTTCACAAGAGCCTGGAATGTATTGCAATGATGCAAGTGGAGATCACGATGCAACTTGGGGTTGAGACCCTTCCGGAACCTAGCCTGCTTCTTGGCGTCCGTGGACACCTCTTCTGTAGCATAGCGGGCAAGGTTCTCAAACTCTCTACTGTAAGCATCAACAACCATCTTACTCTGGGTGAAACTACAGAACTCTTCTCTCTTGCGATCAATGAGGGCATGAGGAATGTGATGTTCACGAAAGGCTTCAGTAAAATCTCTCCAGGTAATTATCTGGCCAGCTGGAAGCATAGCCTCATAGTTCTGCCACCAAAGACTAGCAGGACCTTCCAGATGATAAGCAGCGTAGATGACCTTGTCACTTTCAGCTACGTTCGCAGACGCAGCTTGTGTGTGATACTACGTAGCCAGTCATCTGCATCGAGTGGTTCAATGGAATGATGGAAGGTAGGTGGTTTCAGAACAATGAAATCATAGATGGACGCTAACTCTTTGTGCTGATGGGAGGTGTTCTCCTCAATACGTGCTAACAAGCGGTTAGACTCTCGCTTGTTCTTCTCCATCTCTAACATGAACTCTTCCAACGAAGGCTGGTCGGGAGGATCCTCATCCCTACCATATCCGTGGTTCCGGCTACGAGCAATAGAACTTCGGTTAACTGACGACATCCTGAAGAACCAACCAAGGAAACAAGGATGGATTCAACATCATCATAAGGATGTAGAATATAGTATGAGGAAAAATACCATCTCTTGAACTCCCAGGACAATTTCGACAGCATAACGGCAGTAAAATGCTCGAAATGAGACATTATGCAAAAGACGGGGTAGCACCATACTCAACATCATCACTCAAGGTTCTGAGATATTGCTAAACAGGCTACACCGGAGGTACTCGAACTTGGATATGACTCAGATCAACCAAACCTTAGAGACTACGGAGTAGTAACACGTGATCCTGATAGACAGAAGAGAAAGCCTAGTTCCTTAACCCCGTAGGAAAGATAGGACGACTCAGATCAGAAGGGCATGAGGTATAAGGAGTAAAAAGAGCCTTACGTTCCCTTCCACAATCAATTCCCCTATATAGCTAAAGAATTTCTAGACCCAACTTCGACCAGGTTGGCTTGGCAATCCTACATGCAGTCAGGCTCTGATACCAAAGCTGTCGGGACCCCGATACCAAGTCACATAGATCTAGCCGGTAACACCTCACATCAGTTTGCGGCCTCACGCACGGTATCCCCACGGGTTTTGCCTTACCCTGGCCCGGGACCGTTTGCACCTTTTGGCTCACGTATATGATTGTGTCGCTAGCATCCATATGACAGAGAACCCGGGCCGACATGGCTAGTCGTGAACCCAAAACGGCACTAACCTATGGGGACATGCATACATGATTCACATCGAGCATGTCGGTCAGCAGCGTGTGAATCCGGGCTGTAACACTAGGCTAACAAGACTCCCGGAACCCGGGCTGTAGCAGGCTAGGCAGGACTCCGGATGTAACCGCATGACATTTCCCCGAAGGGACAGACACAGGAACGAAGTGAAACACATGCCGGCCAGTCAAGTGTCCTGAGCAGTAGTGCTGGGCTAGCACGACTCTGGTGAACCGGGCTGTAGCGGACTACTATGGCTCAAGGAAGCACTAGACTACATTTCCCCATAAGAGAGGCTGCCAAGGATAAACAACTAGATTGTCGGATCCCACACATAGCAATACACGTCACACGTACGCATAACATGCAAGTATGTGCTGTACAACATGGCATCACAACATAACGCAAACTCATATAGATAAAGGCCCAGAAGAGCCACATAACATTAAATACAAACAGGGGTCACATGACCCATCATTCAGAGCATACAAGCAACGGAAGCATTACACGTCCGAGTACAGACAACTACAAAAGAAAAAGGCTGGGAAGCCTGACTATCTACATGTCCCTCCCAAGGGTACAAGATCGTAGCTGAGGTAACAAGCTACTTGTCGAAGTCCAAGCGGTACTACTAGTGAGACAGATGTCTCATCTACAAAACATAAATAAAGCAAACGTGAGTACCAAGGTACTCAGCAAGACTTACATCAGATCCTATCATACATGCATTGTATCAAGAAGGTAATGTGGGGTTTAGTTGCAACAAGCCAGCTTTGACTCAGTGGCTATCCTGTTCTACGACAACGAGAAACTTCTTTGAGATGAGGCAGCGCACACGAGTCCACTAATCACCACATCAATACACTACTATGGATTCATCCCCGTCTCTCCACGAGAAGGCCATCCGTAGCACTCACACTTGTCTTGAGCATTTTAGATTATCCACTTTAAGTTTTCTATGTACCACGTAGGCATCCAAGAAGTCCATAACCGAGGACACGGATATTCGAATAGATCATGATAACCCTGCATGGGTGTACTTCTTCACACACGCTCTCACCACTCATCACCATATACACATCATGTATCTCGGCAACCTTCAAGCGGAAGCCTGGCGAGGGTGTCGGCCATGACCTGACTAACCAAACAAGACTCTAATCCAGGTATATCGCCTATTCGGGTTCCATCCGCAAGGAGATCCGGCCGGGGTTTCGCTCACGGCCCCAAACGATGTGTATAGGGTTCCCGAGCCCACCATTCGGGTGCCACTCGGTACACCGGGCCACGTGTGCCTAGTCTGTCCCAAGTCCACCCTGCCGGGTGCCACTCGGTAGAAAAATAGCACTACCTATAAACACCAGAAACTATTTGCATCTCCTGGACAGAGATCAAGTTGGCTAATAAGTCGAGAGGGGTCGAGTTACCGGAACCCAGTATATGGTAGTAGCTAGTCCTTGGACAACATACACAGAACTCAGTTCTCAGGGACGGTTCCTGTGGGACAACCCACCATGTACTCCTACATGGCCTCTCACTACTACCTTTACCAAATCGTGTTCACACGCTTAACTCTCAACATCAGAACATAGCACTGTACTCCAATTCATTCCTAATGAATCAGACCTGACATACTCTAAGCAATAGCAGGCATGGCATGGCAAGAACACAACACGGCTCAAGCAACTCCTACACATGCTAGTGGGTTTCAACTATTTACTGTGGCAATGACAGGTCATGCAGAGGGATGGGTTCAACTACCGCAGCATAAAGTAGCAGTTGCATCGTTGTTGTCCTAATGCAGTAAAAGGGAGCAGGAGCGAGACAGTGGGATTGTATGGGAATGAACAAGGGGGTTTGCTTGCCTGGTAGATCAACAGGGGGGCACTGCTCCTCTGACAGGTACTCTGGATCGATCTCCGGAGCAGAACCTATCGAGAAGGAACGGTGACGAAAATCAAACACAAGTATATGCAACAATATGATGCATGATCATGGCTTGAATATGTGATATTTTTTGAGTTAAAGCATCTAGCAATTATTTGGTTGAAGTCCATTTGAGCCAAGGGTTCAAATACAACTCCAAATTAAGCTCTTAAATATGCCATAAGTGTGTTTTCATATATACAGCATGTATAGGTTGGTTTGTCATCCATGAAAATGGCACAGATGGATAGATTGAATTTTTCTGATCATTTTTCATATATAAATTATTTCAATCTGAGCTACGGTTGAATTTCTATGAATTTTTTAAGTTTATATCAATTTCTGGAATTCTCTGAATTATTTAAAACCCAGAAAAAATCATTATTGCATCAGCATGACATCACAGAGGCGTCAGCAGGGCTGACCAGGTCAAACCTGACGTGTGGGGCCACACGTCAGTGACAACGGGGCTAAACCCGAGTCAAACCCAGCTGACCAGGGTTTGACCGAGCACTGGGGCCCATAGTCAGTGGCTTAGGGGGTGGATTAAGCGGCATGGTTAGCAGCTAATCACGCGCCATGTCAGCCGCCGGAGTTTCGCCGGCGACGACCTCGAGCCACGGCGGAAGTTCGCCGGAATGAGCTGGAGGCCATGGTTTGGCACACGGAGGCCACCGGCAGGTAGCCCGTGCACGGGCGCATCTAGCCGCGCTCAGGGGAGGCCGCGGGAACGGCGGAGCTCGCTGGAGCAGAGCTCGCGGCGGCGGCCGGAGCTCGGGTGGGTGCGGGGTTACCGCTGCGGCTTGCAAACAAGCTGGCTGTTGCGCTAGCGTTGCTCCACGGGTCGTTGCGAGTGCAACGGACGCACGCGCCGGGCCATTTGGTCACCGGGGCTTCGCCGACGATGAGCCCGTGCGGCGGAGCGGCTCGGCTCCGGTAAAGGAGGCGGCTAGAGGAAGCGTACGAGCGCGAGGAGCAGGGGAGAAGATGGCGGAGCTCACAGGGAGTCGGATGCGCGGCTCGTTTGGCTCGAGGAAGCGTCGGAGCGAGCGGGTGGCGAAGGGGATCTCCGGCGTACCGAGGTTGAAGTAGAGATCGGGGGAGCCGCTGCAGGGCGCGTCCGCTCGCGTGGTTTGGCGAAGAGGTTGCAGACGAGGTGGCGGAGCTTCTGGACACAGCAGCGAGGCGAGGGGAGCATGGTGGCTGCGGCTATGGCGTGCGGCGGCGAAGGCAGCACTCAGGCGTTCGCGGGGGAGGGCGAGAGAGAGGAGGGGAGGCCACTGCAGAGAGGGAGAGAGGTGCGGGGCGGTGCGTGGTGTCGCGCGGGGCATCCAGGCGACGAGGAGGAGGACAGGCAGGCAGGTGCCGTGGCGCGCGGAGCGCGCGCGCGCGCCGGGCACACGCCTCGCCTACTGGCGCGAGGTGGAGGACTATGCGGTGGCCAGTGGGCTGGGCCAGCATAGTTGGGCCGGCACAGTGCCAGGCCGCAGGTGGCCCAGGTAAGCATTTTTCCAATTTTTTTTCTTTTCTATTTTCTGAAATTTGTTTCTGATTGAGTAAATATACTAAATCATTTTATTAAATTTTGTCAAATTTTGTAGGGACCTACGGAATTAATCCAAAGCCCCTCACCAAAATTCAGAATTATTGGACAATATTTTGTATATATAAAAATATTTATCCAACGCAAATTAATACTGGATTAATTCCAAATGCCCAAAATAATTACTTATGAGCTCTTTAAAATATTGGTTTGATTTTTATCTCTGCCCAATATTTTCAGAGAGCAACATGAGCATTTTCTTGGACCCTTTTGGAGCAATTTTTACTTGGGTCATTTTCAGAAATGATTTCTGAGGGTTTCACAAATCGCCATTTCAAAGTTAAATGGAATTTAAACATGATGCAAACATGAAGGCTAGCCTAGGTCATACCAGAACTAGGGATGTGACAACTCGCCCCCACTCGGAAAAATCTCGTCCCGAGATTCAGGAGTTGGCGGAAAGAAAGAAGGGTACTCAAGTCGAAGACGATCTTCACGCTCCCAGGTAGCTTCTCTCTCGGAATGATGAGACCACTGAACCTTGAGAAACTTGATGTTATGACGTCGAGTGACACGCTCTGCTTGATTAAGAATGCGAACAGGGTACTCTCGATAGGTGAGGTTATCTTGGAGATCAAGCGTTTCATGGTCCACTCCGCGGATGGGATCCAAGAAGCAACGCCTGAGTTGAGAGACGTGGAAGACATCATGAACTCGAGAAAGATGTGGGGTTAGTTCCAACTGGTAGGAAACCTCTCCTCGTTTAGCGAGAATGAGAAAGGGACCAATGTAACGAGGAGCCAACTTGCCCTTGATACCGAATCGATGGGTACCCTTCAAAGGGGTAACCCGAAGGTAAGCTTTGTCGCCAATTTCATAAGCCACTTCCTTATGACTATGGTCATACTGGCTCTTTTGACGAGATTGGGCTGTCTTCAAATTCTCACGAATGATGCGAACTTGCTCTTCTGCCTCCTGGATCATATCCGGTCCAAAGAATTGTCTTTCACTGGTTTCTGACCAGTTCAAAGGTGTTCGACATCTTCGTCCATACAGAACCTCAAAAGGAGCTTCCTTGAGGCTGGATTGGTAGCTGTTGTTATAAGCAAACTCGGCGAACGGAAGAAACTTCTCCCAATCCATACCGAATGAGATAACACAAGCTCTAAGCATGTCTTCGAGAATTTGGTTGACCCTTTCCACCTGACCACTTGATTGAGGGTGGAAAGCGGTACTGAAGGAAAGATGGGTGCCAGGCCGCAGGTGGCCCAGGTAAGCATTTTTCCAATTTTTTTTCTTTTCTATTTTCTGAAATTTGTTTCTGATTTAGTAAATATACTAAATCATTTTATTTAATTTTGTCAAATTTTGCAGGGACCTAAGGAATTAATCCAAAGCCCCTCACCAACAATCTCTATCAATGATAAAAAAGTATATACAGGTAACGAAAGTATATGTCTTATCAGATATGATAATAGTGAAGTATTATCCAACAGACAAATAAATGGGGATGGCATGGAGTAGATTTATTGGACTGCCAAAATACTTTTTATCCCTCAACCGAAAAAGTATACGCACTCAATATGTGTAAAGAATTTTGAGAGATACATACAGTGATCATGTCCAATTGACACTACATTTTCAAAATATAATAGTTTGGTGTGTATATGAATTGTTGTCTATCTCTGTCGCGAAATATCTCCTTACAATGGAAAATGTAATGGACCATCCGAAAAAGTAAAGCAAATGTACTTGAGCCAGGCTGAGCGAGATGTAGAATATTGCATATGGGCGTAAAACATGTTCTCAGTAGAAGATAATATGATGTTAACTGAAGTGTGTTCCATCAAGATCCCCTATTATATCTTACAAAGAATAGAATGGATATATAATAGCTATGATTGCAAAACTGATAAGGCTAGCGCGGGTATATGTGTATATGATCGAAGTAACTCACACATTGCCATACGCCTCCAAATCTTTTAAGAGCAGATGTGTGTCGGACAACTCGCCGCCACATTCCATGCAGAAAAAATCTTCTGTCTACACAGATTGTAGTTGAGTTTTTTCTTTTAGAAGATATAGAAGTTGACAAGATGACATGAGCAATGCACTTGATGCAAAAAAATTGGCATAACAACAATATAACAACAGAGATGACACGCCAAAAATAGGAAGCATGGAGCGGTCGTGGGCCCAAACATCATACGAGAGGGATTCGGTCCGAGATCCTAGGATGGCACGGAGGGAAGGAAGAGGAAAGAAGAGGTAAAAACTTAAGGTTATTTCAAATTAAATGAAATTTAAACATGATGCACACATGATAGCCTAGGTCATACCTAGAACTAGGGATGTGACAACTCGCCCCCACTCGGAAAAATCTCGTCCCGAGATTCAGGAGTCGGCGGAAAGAAAGTGGGGTACTCAAGTCGAAGACGATCTTCACGCTCCCAAGTAGCTTCTCTCTCGGAATGATGAGACCACTAAACCTTGAGAAACTTGATGTTATGACGTCGAGTGACACGCTCTGCTTGATCAAGAATGCGAACAGGGTACTCTCGATAGGTGAGGTTATCTTGGAGATCAAGCGTTTCGTGGTCCACTCCGCGGATGGGATCCAAGAAGCAACGCCTGAGTTGAGAGACGTGGAAGACATCATGAACTCAAGAAAGATGTGGGGTAGTTCCAACTGGTAGGCAACCTCTCCTCGTTTAGCGAGAATGAGAAAGGGACCAATGTAACGAGGAGCCAACTTGCCCTTGATACCGAATCGATGGGTACCCTTCAAAGGGGTAACCCGAAGGTAAGCTTTGTCGCCAATTTCATAAGCCACTTCCTTATGACTATGGTCATACTGGCTCTTTTGACGAGATTGGGCTGTCTTCAAATTCTCACGAATGATGCGAACTTGCTCTTCCGCCTCCTGGATCATATTCCGGTCCAAAGAATTGTCTTTCACTGGTTTCTGACCAGTTCAAAGGTGTTCGACATCTTCGTCCATACAGAACCTCAAAAGGAGCTTCCTTGAGGCTGGATTGGTAGCTGTTGTTATAAGCAAACTCGGCGAACGGAAGAAACTTCTCCCAATCCATACCGAATGAGATAACACAAGCTCTAAGCATGTCTTCGAGAATTTGGTTGACCCTTTCCACCTGACCACTTGATTGAGGGTGGAAAGCGGTACTGAAGGAAAGATGGGTGCCAGGCCGCAGGTGGCCCAGGTAAGCATTTTTCCAATTTTTTTCTTTTCTATTTTCTGAAATTTGTTTCTGATTTAGTAAATATACTAAATCATTTTATTTAATTTTGTCAAATTTTGCAGGGACCTAAGGAATTAATCCAAAGCCCCTCACCAAAATTCAGAATTATTGGACAATATTTTGTATATATAAAAATATTTATCCAACACAAATTAATACTGGATTAAATCCAAATGCCCAAAATAATTACTTATGAGCTCTTTAAAATATTGGTTTGATTTTTATCTCTGCCCAATATTTTCAGAGACCAACATGAGCATTTTCTTGGACCCTTTTGGAGCAATTTTTACTTGGGTCATTTTCAGAAATGATTTCTGAGGGTTTCACAAATCCCCATTTCAAAGTTAAATGGAATTTAAACATGATGCAAACATGAAGGCTAGCCTAGGTCATACCAGAACTAGGGATGTGACAACTCGCCCCCACTCGGAAAAATCTCGTCCCGAGATTCAGGAGTTGGCGGAAAGAAAGAAGGGTACTCAAGTCGAAGACGATCTTCACGCTCCCAGGTAGCTTCTCTCTCGGAATGATGAGACCACTGAACCTTGAGAAACTTGATGTTATGACGTCGAGTGACACGCTCTGCTTGATTAAGAATGCGAACAGGGTACTCTCGATAGGTGAGGTTATCTTGGAGATCAAGCGTTTCATGGTCCACTCCGCGGATGGGATCCAAGAAGCAACGCCTGAGTTGAGAGACGTGGAAGACATCATGAACTCGAGAAAGATGTGGGGTTAGTTCCAACTGGTAGGAAACCTCTCCTCGTTTAGCGAGAATGAGAAAGGGACCAATGTAACGAGGAGCCAACTTGCCCTTGATACCGAATCGATGGGTACCCTTCAAAGGGGTAACCCGAAGGTAAGCTTTGTCGCCAATTTCATAAGCCACTTCCTTATGACTATGGTCATACTGGCTCTTTTGACGAGATTGGGCTGTCTTCAAATTCTCACGAATGATGCGAACTTGCTCTTCTGCCTCCTGGATCATATCCGGTCCAAAGAATTGTCTTTCACTGGTTTCTGACCAGTTCAAAGGTGTTCGACATCTTCGTCCATACAGCACCTCAAAAGGAGCTTCCTTGAGGCTGGATTGGTAGCTGTTGTTATAAGCAAACTCGGCGAACGGAAGAAACTTCTCCCAATCCATACCGAATGAGATAACACAAGCTCTAAGCATGTCTTCGAGAATTTGGTTGACCCTTTCCACCTGACCACTTGATTGAGGGTGGAAAGCGGTACTGAAGGAAAGATGGGTGCCCATGGCAGTTTGGAAACTCTCCCAGAAATGAGAAGTGAAGAGACTACCACGGTCTGAATTGATCTCTAGTGGGACACCATGAAGTGACACTATTCGAGAAATATATAAGTCAGCGAGCTGACTAGCAGTGATACTCTCTCGAACAGGTAGGATGTGAGCCACTTTGGAAAGACGATCAATGACTACGAAGATAGCATTGTTCCCTCTCTTGGTCCTGGGAAAGCCGGTGATGAAGTCCATACCAACTTTATCCCATTTCCACTCAGGAATAGCTAAAGGTTGAAGGGTTCCAGCAGGCCTTTGATGTTCTGCCTTAACGCCACGACAAACATCGCAGTTAGCAATAAACTGAGCAATTTCTCTCTTCATCCTAGTCCACCAGAATCTCTGGCGTAGGTCCTGATACATCTTAGTACTACCAGGATGAATCGTGAGCGGAGACTCATGAGCCTCCTTAAGGATTAACTCTCGAAGATGCTGCTTCTTGGGGACCACCAGGCGATTCCTGAAGAAAACAACACCTCGATCATCTATAGAGAAAGTACCAGCAATGCCCTTAGCAATGTTTCTCTTGATCCGGGTAATCCCCGTATCATGCTTCTAGGCCTCTATGATATGATCCACAAGAGTAGGTTTCGCCACCAAGGTAGAAAGGAATCCATGAGGAGCAATGTGAAGGTTAAGCTTACAGAATTCATCATGAAGAAGTGGTTGGCCCTGCTGCAACATGAGATTGTTACAATAGGACTTACGACTTAGTGCATCAGCCACGACATTTCCCTTGCTCGGGGTGTAGCTAATCCCTAAGTCATAATCTGAGATCAACTCCAACCAACGTCTTTGCCTAAGGTTCAAATCTGGTTGGGTGAAGATATACTTGAGGCTCTGGTGATCGGTGTAAATCTCGCAACGTTTACCGAGAAGGTAATGTCGCCAGGTCTTAAGTGCATAGACTACGGCTGCAAGCTCTAGATCATGTGTAGGATAATTCTCCTCATGTGGATGCAACTGTCGAGATGCATAGGCAATCACATGGCGATCTTGCATAAGAATGCAACCTAGTCCCTGTCGTGAGGCATCACAATAGATAACAATGTCCTTAGTGAAATCCGGTGGCACAAGTATGGGAGCAGAAGTCAGGCATCTTTTCAGTTCCTGAAAACTGTGCTCACACTGTGGGGACAACTCAAACTTTTTATCTTTCTTAAGAAGTTCCGTGAGAGGTTTGGCCACTTTGGAGAAGTTCTCAACGAAGCGGCGACAATAACTGGCTAGACCAAGGAAACTCCTAAATTGCTTAACTGTTTTAGGCGGAGTCCAATCAAGAATGGCCTGAACTCTCTCGGGATTGACGGCAATGCCCTTACCTGAGATCACGTGGCCTAGGTAGGTCACTTCTGGCAACCAAAATTCGCAATTGGAGAACTTGGCATAAAGGCGGTGCTCTCTGAGTTTTTCTAGCACAAGTCTAAGGTGTTCGGCGTGATCTTCCTCATTCTTCGAGTAAATAAGAATATCATCGAGGTAAACCACGACGAACTTATCTAAGTACTCCATGAAGATCGAGTTCATCAAGCGAGAGAATGTAGCTGGAGCATTGGTTAGACCAAAGGACATGACGGTATACTCGTACTGGCCATAACGAGTGACAAAAGTTGTCTTAGGAATGTCCCCATTTCTGATCTTGATTTGGTGGTAGCCTAACCTCAAATCCATCTTGGAAAAGACTGAGGATCTAGCGAGCTGATCATACAGGTCGTTGATCCTGGGGAGCGGATACTTGTTCTTTATCGTGACCAAATTAACGGGATGATAATCTACAACCATCCGGTCCGTACCATCCTTCTTCTTGACGAAGAGGATGGGGCAAGCCAAGGGAGAAGAACTAGGACGGATGAAACCCTTTTGCAAGGATTCATCAAGTTGTTTCTTAAGCTCAGCTAGTTCTAAGGGTGCCATCTTGTAAGGTCTCCTAGAGATAGGAGCAGTTCCTGGGATAAGATCTATGACAAATTCTACATCTCTGTCAGGTGGAATACCTGGCAGTTCCTCCGGAAAGACATCCGGAAAGTCACGGACTACCGGAATATCTTCAAGGTTTGGAAGAGGGTTGGCATTAAGAGAATAGAGCTAACTCTTTGCAACTCTAGTGGAGACGGTGACTATCTTGCCAGATGGGTGTGTAAGCTGAACAGACCTTGTGTAACAATCAATCTTGGCATAATGAGCTTTCATCCAGTCCATACCCAAGATGATGTTAATATCTGTAGACTTGAGGGCTATAAGTGATGCAAGGAATACAAGTCTGTCAACAAGGATTTCATTATCGTGGCTTATTCTGGTAGTTTGCCATCTAGACCATGGAGTTTGGATTTCAAGTGGAGTTGGCATATCACAAAATGACATGTCGTGCAAACGAGCATAGCCTTCAGAGATGAAGGAGTGAGATGCTCCGGTATCGAACATAATCGAAGCTGGATGACAGTTGACAAGGAGTGTACCAAGAACAACATTCGGATCATCATGAGCGTCTTTAGCTGAGACATGATGCACACATCCACATTTAGTGGGAGCTGACTTGACACTAATCATCTTGCGTGATGGCTTACCACGGCCAACAGACTTCTCAGGCTGGGGTGGAGCATAATTGGTTTGAGAGCAGTCACGTGCATAGTGTCCTGGCTCTCCGCAGGTGAAACAAGTCCCT